>NC_046167.1:29175463-29427946 GCF_011064425.1 Rattus rattus | reverse complement strand
ACTCTTTGTCTATACTAGAGATTTGATAAAGGTGGTAGTCATTTTCTCTTATTTTAAATTTTTCTTTATTTTGGAAATTACAAAAAGTCAAAATGACACATTACAAAAAATTGAAATGAAAAGTAAAAACTGGAGGCTGTGGCTCTGAAAGTGTCCTCAGAGGTGCCATTAAGGGAGGCCACAACGAGAAGCCTTTTGGCAGAGTGTGTGGTTCTCTGAAGTCTTTTTGTGTTCTGATTAGTGTAGAAGGTGAGTGATCACCATGTTTATCTGTTCAGGATGCTAAAATCTTGGGTCAGAACCGGTCCATGAACCGACGCTGTGAAGATTTGGCTGGAGGAAATTCCAAGCATCTTATGCTGTCCATCCCATCAAGAGGGGCTGTCCTGGCATGTGCTTTTGTACCCTCCCAGCTGTGACAGTGGGTAGTTTCCATCACTCACTTTACTGTCTTATGAGGTCACCCTTCCAAGCCTGGGTTGTCCTTTTGACTCTATCCAGTCTGGAACTCCCAGACCTGCCTTGTGAGTGTATACAACTTCGCGACTCAAGGAGCTTTGCTCACATGACCAGACTATAAATCGCCTGGCTGCTCTGAATAAAGATATATTGCACTGGCACGGCATGCCTTTAATCCCAGCACTCTTAAAGGCAGGTGAGGATCTCTGTGTTCAAGGTCAGTAGGTCTATAAAGTGAGTCCTCAATAGCAAGGGCTTGTTATCCAGAGAAATTCATGTCTCAAAAACAAACAAAACAAAACAAACAAACAAAACAACAACAGCAAATACAACAACAGCAGCAGCAATAAAAGATGGCCATTGCCTGATATTTTAGTTCACATCATTTTAGATTTCAGGTTCAGGCTATAAAGCAGGAACACAATTGGAAGACATTTTGAATTGTACTATTTATTTGGGTCAGAGAAGAAGGACATACTACAGTTGGACCTTTAACCCTCTATCTCTGAACTAGTCTCAGGACAGAGCATCCTAATTGAGACATATTTTTTTTTTCCATTGAACTGAAAAGTTAGAAAGTAGGGGTATGAGTTCTGGATCTGCATTGCCTAGATTCTGGGGTGCTGAGGGTGCTGGTCGGGAGAGAAATGCAGGGGCTGGCTACATTTCTTGCTCACCACCATTGGTGCCAGGCTGATGCCAACACCTGCTCAGGGGAAATGAGCTTTGTCAAGATGGGGTCCCCAGACATGGTGAGAATGACACAGGCTGGGGCAGGGGTAGTTCTCAACTTCAGGGGCACCCAGATGCCCTGGGAACCCTCAAAGTTGAGAACAGGGTTATGGGCCTGAGATGAGTTGGGGGTAGGGAAGTCTGATTAGCTCTGGGTTGGGTGTCAGGAGCTGGAGGGGCCCTCTGGGAGGTATGAGAGAGATAACCTTTCTTGTCCAAACTGTTTATTCATGGTGGAAACATAGATACAAACAACTTCCTCAGGGTGCACCAGTGGTTAAATACCTTCTGCAGGGAGGGGAAGGTGTGGGAAAGAAGGTTATTTAAACCTCCAGGTCCATCTAGAGGCCTCATGGAGAACTCTGGGCTCTATGCTGGGACCAGTTATCATGTCCTCTTAGTGAGGTGTTGTGGTAACGTGCTCAGAATAGTGCCTTGGTCTGGAACTGGCACAGGCTCAGATTTAAATGCCATTGTTCTCAATTATGAGAATTGCTGGGCTTCTTAATTTGCTTAATTTTTTTTTTTTTTTTGTCATCTTGATACAAACAAGGTTATCAGGAAAGAGAACCTTGTTAGAAAACACCTCCATCAGATTGGCCTGTAGACATGTCTCTGGTGGAATTTTCTGATTATTTAATGGGTGAAGGGAATCCAGTTAATGGTGGGCGGTGCTACCTCTGGGGCCCTGCTCCAGGGATGCATAAGAAAGCAGTGCCTTAATTTGGGTTCTATTGCTGTGAAGAGGCATCATAACCATAGCAACTCTTGTCACGGCAAAACATTTATTTGGGACTGGATTTTTACAGTTCAGAGCTTTAGTCTAGCCATCATCATTGGCAGAATCACGGTGTTATACGGGCAAACATGGTACTGGAGAGGTCTACATCTTGAGCCTCAAGCAGAAGGAGAATGACAGACTAGGCCTAGCTAGGCATCTGACCAAAGTTCCCTCCCCCACCAGGATATACTTCTCAATAAACTTCCACACCTACTTCCAAAGCACACACCTCCTAATAGTGCGACTACATAGGCCAAGCATTCAAACAAGAGTCTATAGAGGCCATAGCTATAAAGTCACTACACTGAGCAATCCAGGGAGGTGGCCTTTGCCCTCAGCTCCTGCCTCCTGGACTTCCCCTGACTGTGTTGTACAGTGAACCAAACCTTTCCCTTGCCATGTTGCCTATTTTTTCTTTTCTGTTTCCTTTTATTTTTTTAGCCTCTCTCTATACAGCCCTAGCTTCATGGAACACATTCTGCAGACTAAAGCATCTCTGGGAAGCTCACAGGCATCCTCCTGCTCTGGCCTTCTGGTGCTTACAGGCCTGTGTACCACCACCCCCAGCCCCAAATCGCTTTTTGGCTGTGATGGTTATCAAAAAACACTAGAAACAAAGTAGGACAAATGAGTGCACGAATGATAGACAGTAACATGAAAATAATAAATCTTCTGCTTGCTACACAATATGTACACATGTTTAACACACAGTGAAGTACATTAACAGGTAGACACTCACTGCATTGCTAACATGGTACTTATCCACTAGAGAGTAGAACTTTGTGCCCTCAGTTTGAACTGTATGCTTGTACTAACCTTTTTCTCCATGTGGGACCCTGGAGCTGTGGTCATCATATGGTATCTTGGATCTATCCCACTTTTCTCAGCAACTCTTTCCTGTACTTTGACCATGATCAGGTGTAGGCATGTTCCTAGAACACAACTGAGACATTTTGAACATTTTTTCTTTTGCCAACAGACCTCCTGAAACTTCTGATTTTGCCTCTGAGACCCAGATTATGTACTTAAACTTTGGAGTTGGATCAAAACTGGACAAAGTTCTGAGAATGGGTAATTCAAGGATTCAGCTGTGCAGACGGGACAGCTCTATCCAGTTTCCTCACTGAAGAAGGTGCGGTGGAGCATCATAGATGAGGGTGGGAAGGATGTGAGATCTGAGAACTGGGTGGGGAGAGCTGTGAATGCTGCCTCTGACATGGTATGCATGTCACCCTGAACTCACACAGCAGCCATACTTTTCAGACCTGAAAACAACAAACAAATGAACAAGAAATCAAACAAAACAAACAAAAAACCAAAAAATAAAAACAACCTCCTCCCCCAAAAAAATGCTACTTCCAGGAAGAGGGGAGGAGGTCACAGAACCAACAGGGTCTGTGGAGTTGTCAGAGAAGGCCACAGAGGCAGTGAGAGTCTTTTAAAGGATGGGGCATTGTAGTCAGTCCACCCACAGTTCGTGACCTAACACCCACGAGCATCATGCAGTCCTAATTGAACTCAGTGGATAACTAAAAAGCAGAACAGGAAATGAACATGAAACTGGGAGAGAGTATGTTGGAGGGAGGGTTGATGTCTTTGTGCAGGTGAGGGCTGGCACAAGTTAAGTCAAGGTGACATTGGACAGTAAAAGTTAGGCAGGGACAAAGCTTTTGTAAGGCAGGAGAGAAGGGAAGGAAAGGGAATGAAGATGGAGACGAGAAGGATGACTTGATCTGAATGGCCTCAGGTGTTCTTTTATAGTTTTTTCATTTTACACAAAAGTATCTTCAATTGTTTTATGAATGAGTAACCTTTCATTTTTATATTTATTTTGATGACATTGATAGAAAAGAGGACCCCTAGAGAACCAAGGAATCCCACAAAAGACAGATTATTTCATTGGAACCATGATGTACCATACAGCATTATTTTTTCTTATCGATTGGTTTTAGAACCCCAAGCTTGTCAGAGTAAGCCACTAGAGAAGAAAAATAGGAAGCTTATTTTGTAGATGGACAATAGTAAGTTTCCATACCAGGAACTTCTAGAGAAGATGTAAGATAGTAGCACACAATAAAATGTGCTTGAAATTATAAAATTTCCAGTTCTATGTCTAAAGCTCTGAAATATAAAATCTTCCATCTTTTTTTTTTATTGACATTTTTTATTTACATTTCAAATGTTATTCCTTTCCGATTTCCCAGCCAGCGTCTCTTATCACATCACATCCCCTCTTGTAGAAGGTTGTTCCTCCCAAAACACCACTCCTTTCCACCCCTGGACATTGCTCCTAGCACTGAGGGTCCAGCTTTGGCAGAACCAAGGGCTTCTCCTCCCATTGGTTCCCAACAAGGCCATCCTCTGCTAGATATACAGCTGGAGCCATGGGTCTGTCCATGTGTACTCTTTTGGGCAGTGGCTTAGTCCCTGGGAGCTCTGGTTGCTGGTATTGTTGTTCTTATGGGGTAGCAACTCCTTCAGCTCTTTCAATCCTTTCTAATTCCTCTAATGGGGGACCCTGTTCTAGTTTGCTGCATTCACCTCTGTATTTGACACACTCTGTCTCAGCTCTCAGGAGACAGCTCTATCAGACTCCTGCTGCATGAACTTCTTGGTCTAATTAACCTATATCTAGTTTTAGTGGTTGCACATATATGGGTTGTATACCCAGGTGGGGGTAGCATCTGAATGGCCATTCCTTCAGTCTCTGCTCCAAACTTTGCCCTCTGTATCTCCTCCTATGAATGTTTTTGTCTCCATTTGGGAAGGACTGAAGCATCCGAACTTTGGTCATCCCTTCTTTCATGTGGTCCGTGGATCATGTTGGGCAACTCTAATGCTTTTGGCCTAATATCTACTTATCAGTGAGTACATACCATGTATGGTTTGTTTTTGTCTTTTTTTTTAATTAGTTTTACCCAGGGATAATATTTTCTAGTTCCATCCATTTGCCTATGAATTTCTTGAAGTCATTGTTTGATGGCTGAGCAGTACTGCACTGTGTAGATGGGACCACATTTTCCATCCATTCTCTGTTGAAGGAATCTGGGCCCTTTCCAGCTTTCTCATTTAAATAAGGCTATCATGAACATAGTGGACATGTGTCCTTGTATGTTGGAGCATCTTTTGGGTATATTCCCAAGATCCTCAGATAGTACAATGTCCAACTTTCTGAGGAACCTCCAGACTGATTTGCATATTGGTTTGTATGGAACTTAAGAGATGGATTTTTCTTTTTTTTTTATTAACTTGAGTATTTTATATATATTTTTGAGTGTTATTCCCTTTCCCGGTTTCCGGGCAAACATCCCCCCTAATCCCTCCCCCTCCCCTTCCATATGGGTGTTCCCCCCCCCCTCCCCCCCCCCTCAATCACCTTCACTGGGGGTTCAGCCTTAGCAGGACCCAGGGCTTCCCCTTCCACTGGTGCTCTTACTAGGATATTCATTGCTACCTATGAGGTCCGAGTCCAGGGTCAGTCCATGTATAGTCTTTAGGTAGTGGCTTAGTCCCTGGAAGCTCTGGTTGCTTGGCATTGTTGTACATATGGGGTCTCGAGCCCCTTCAAGCTCTTCCAGTTCTTTCTCTGATTCCTTCAAAGGGGGTCCTATTCTCAGTTCAGTGGTTTGGTTGCTGGCATTCGCCTGTATTTGCTGTATTCTTGCTGTGTCTCTCAGGAGAGATCTATATTCGGCTCCCGTCAGCCTGCGTTTCTTTGTTTCATCCATCTTCTCTAATTGTATGTATGGGCCACATGTGGGCCAGGCTCTGAATGGGTGTTCCTTCTGCCTCTGTTCAAAATTTTGCCTCCCTATCCCCTCCTAAGTGTATTCTTGTCCCCTTTTAAAGAAGGAATGAAGCATTCGCATTTTGGTCATCCTTCTTGAGTTTCATGAGTTTTGTGCATCTAGGGTAATTCTAGCATTTTGGATAATAGCCACTTATCTATTAGTACATACTATGTATGTCTTTCTGTGATTGGGTTAGCCACTAAGATGATATTTTCTGTTCCAACCATTTGCTCACGTAATTTCATAAAACTCGTTTTCGATAGCTGAGTAATATTCCATTGTGATACCATTATTTTCTGGTATCCATTCTGTTGAAGGGCATTCGTCTTCTTCAGCTTTGGCTATTATATTAAGGCTGCGATGAATATGGTGGAGCATATGTCTTTTTTTTATATGTTAGCATCTTGGGCATGCCCAAGAGAGGTATAGCTGATCTCAGGCAGTTCACGGTCCAATTTTCTGAGGAACTCCAGACTGATTTCAGAATGGTTGTACCAGTCTGCAATCCCACCAACAATGGAGAAAGAGGAACACTCCCATTGTTGGTGGGATTGCAGACTGGTACAACCATTCTGGAAATCAGTCTGGAGGTTCCTAGAAAATTGACATGAACTGCCTGAGGATCCAGCTATATTCTCTTGGGCATATACCCAAAGATGCCCCAACATATAAAAGACATGTGCTCCTATGTTCATCGCAGCCTTATTTATAATAGCCAGAAGCTGGGGAAAGAACCCAGATGCCCTTCAACAGAGGAATGGATACAGAAAATGTGGTACATCTACACAATGGAATATTACTCAGCTATCAAAACGAGTTTATGAAATTCGTAGGGCAAATGGTTGGAACTGGAAAATATCATCTTGAGTGAGCTAACCCAATCACAGAAAGACATACATGGTATGCACTCATTGATAAGTGGCTATTAGCCCAAATGCTTGAATTACCCTAGATCCCTAGAACAAATGAAACTCAAGACAGATGATCAAAATGTGAATGCTTCACTCCTTCTTTAAATGAGGAAAAAGAATACCCTTGGCAGGGAAGAGAGAGGCAAAGATTAAAACAGAGACTGAAGGAACACCCATTCAGAGCCTGCCCCACATGTGGCCCATACATATACAGCCACCCAATTAGACAAGATGGATGAAGCAAAGAAGTGCAGACCGACAGGAGCCGGATGTAGATCGCTCCCTGAGAGACACAGCCAGAATACAGCAAATACAGAGGCGAATGCCAGCAGCAAACCACTGAACTGAGAATAGGACCCCTTTGAAGGAATCAGAGAAAGAACTGGAAGAGCTTGAAGGGCTCGAGACCCCATATTACAACAATGCCAACAACCAGAGCTTCCAGGGACTAAGCCACTACCTAAAGACTATACATGGACTGACCCTGGACTCGGACCTCATAGGTAGCAATGAATATCCTAGTAAGAGCACCAGTGGGCGGAAGCCCTGGGTCCTGCTAAGACTGAACCCCCAGTGAACTAGACTGTGGGGAGAGCGGCAATGGGGGAGGGTTGGGAGGGGAACATCCATAAGGAAGAGGAGGGGGGAGGGGGATGTTTGCCCGGAAACCGGGAAAGGGAATAACACTCAAAATGTATATAAGAAATACTCAAGTTAATAAAAAAAAAAAGAAAGAAAGAAATCCATCTCTTAAGTTCCATACAAACCACTATGCAAATCAGTCTGGAGGTTCCTCAGAAAGTTGGACATTGTACTATCTGAGGATCTTGGGCATATACCCAAAAGATGCTCCAACATACAAGGACACATGCTCCACTATGTTCATAGTAGCCTTATTTATAATAGCCAGAAGCTGGAAAGAACCCAGATTCCCTTCAACAGAGGAATGGATACAGAAAATGTGGTCCATCTACACAGTGCAGTACTGCTCAGCCATCAAAAACAATGACTTCAAGAAATTCATAGGCAAATGGATGGAACTAGAAAATATTATCCTGGGTAAGGTAACCCAATTAAAAAAAAAAGACAAAACAAACCATACATGGTATGTACTCACTGATAAGTAGATATTAGGCCAAAACGTGAGTTACCCAACATACAATCCACAGACCACATGAAGCTCAAGAAGAAGGATGACCAAAGTTCAGATGCTTCAGTCCTTCTTAAATGGGGGAACAAAAACATTCATAGGAGGAGATACAGAGACAAAGTTTGGAGCAGAGACTGAAGGAATGGCCATTCAGATGCTACCCCACCTGGGTATACAGCCCATATATGTGCAGCCACTAAAACTAGATAAGGTTGATGAAGCCAAGAAGTTCATGCTGACAGGAGTCTGATAGAGCTGTCTCCTGAGAGGCTGAGACAGAGTGTGTCAAATACAGAGGTGAATGCAGCAAACTAGAACAGGGTCCCCATTAGAGGAATTAGAGAAAGGATTGAAAGAGCTGAAGGAGATTGCTACCCCATAAGAACAACAATACCAACCAACCAGAGCTCCCAGGGACTAAACCACTACCCAAAGAGTACACATGGACAGGCCCATGGCTCCAGCTGTATATGTAGCAGAGGATGGCCTTGTTGGGAACCAATGGGAGGAGAAGCCCTTGGTTCTGCCAAAGCTGGACCCTCCAGTGCAGGGCAATGTCAGGGGGTGGAAAGGAGTGGTGTTTTGGGAGGGGGAACAACCTTCTACAAGAAGGGGAGGGGGATGTGATACGGGGCTTGTGGCTGGGAAATCGGGAAAGGGAATAACATTTGAAATGTAAATAAAAAATATCCAATAAAAAAAGAAAAGATGAAGATTTTATATTTCAGAGCTTTAGACATAGAACTGGAAATTTTATAATTTCAAAGCACATTTTATTGTGTACTTTACTATCTTGCCATCTTCTCTAGAAGTTCCTGGGTATGGAAACTTACTATTGTCCATCTACAAAATAAGCTTCTATTTTCTTCTCTAGTGGCTTACTCTGACAAGCTTACTGGGGTTCTAAGAGCAATCGATAAGAAAAATAATGCTGTATGGTACATCATGGTTCCAATGGAAATAATCTGTCTTTGTGGGATTCCTTGGTTCTCTAGGGGTCCTGCTTTTATACTATCAATGTCATCAAAATAAATATAAAAATGAAAGGTTACTCATTCATAAACAATGAAGATACTTTGTGTAAAATGAAAAAACTATACAGAACTACCTGAGGCCATTCAGATCTAGGTCATCCTTCTCCGTCTCCATCTTGATTCTCCCTTTCCTTCCCCTTCTCTCCTGCCTTACAAAAGCTTTGTCCCTGCCTAACTTTTTACTGTCCAATGATGTCCTTGACTTAACTTGTGCCAGCCCTCACCTGCACAAAGACATCAACCTACACCTCCAACATGCTCTCTCCCAATTTCATGTTCATTTCCTGTTTCTGCTTTTAGTTATCCACTGAGTTCAATTAGGACTGCATGATGCTCGTGGGTATTGGGTCACGAACTGTAGGGTGGACGACCTACCAATGCCCCATCCTTCAAAGACTCTCACTGCCTCTGTAGCTATTCTCTGACAACAGCTCCCCAGACCCTGTTGGTTACCTGTGACCTCCTCCCCTCTTCCTGGAGGTAGCATTTTTTGGGGGGAGGGGTTATTTTATTTTTTTGGTTTTGTTTGTTTGTTTTTGATTTCTTGTTCATTTGTTTATTTGTTTTCAGGTCCTGAAAAGTAGCAATGGCTGCTGTGAGTTCATGAGGGTGACATGCATACCATGTCAGAGGGCAGCATTTCACAGCTCTCCCCACCCAGTCTCCAGATCTCACATCCTTCCCACCCCTCATCTATGATGCTCCCTGCACCTTCAGTGAGGAAACTGATAGAGCTGTCCCGTCTACAGCTGAGCCCTTGAATTACTTATTCTCAGAACTTTGTCCAGTTTTGATCAACTCCAAAGTTTAAGTACATAATCTGGGTCTCAGAGTAAGTAAATTGTAGTTTCAGGAGGTCTGGTGGCAAGAAAAAATGTTCAAATGTCTCAGTTGTGTTCTAGGAACATGCCTACACCTGATCATGGTCAAAGTACAGGAAAGAGTTGCTGAGAAAGCTGGGACAGATCCAAGAGTACCATATGATGACCACAGCTCCAGGGTCCCACATGGAGAAAAGTACAGTACAAACGCCACAGTTCCAAACTGGGGCACAGAAGTTCTGCTCTCTATGGATAAGTACCATGTTAGCAATGCAGGAGTGTCTACCTGTTAATGTACTTCACTGTAGTGTTAAACATGTGTACATATTGTGTAGCAAGCATTGGAAGATTTATTTTCATGTTACTGTCTAATATCTGCACTCCATTTGTCCTACTTTGCTTTCTAGTGTTTTGATAACCATCACAGCCAAAAGCGATTTGGGGCCAGTCATGGTGGTACAGGCCTGTAAGCACCAGAAGGCCAGAGCAGGAGGATGCCTGTGAGCTTCCCAGACAGCTTAGTCTGCAGAATGTGTTCCATGAAGCTAGGGCTGTATAGAGAGGCTAAAAAAAATAAAAGGAAACAGAAAAGAAAAATAGGCAACATGGCAAGGAAAGGGTTTAGTTCACTGTACAACTTACAGTCCAGGGAAGTCAGGGCAGGAGCTGAGGCAAAGGCCACCCCTGTGGATTGCTCAGTGTAGTGACTTTATAGCTATGGCCTCTATAGACTCTTGTTTGAATGCTTGGCCCTATGTAGTCGCACTATTAGGAGGTGTGTCTTTGTGGAAGTAGGTGTGAGTTTATTGGAGGAAGTATATCCTGGTGGGGAGGGGCTTTCGGGTCACAGATGCTCAAGCTAGGCCTAGTCTGTCATTCTCCCCTTCTGCTTGAGGCTCAAGATGTAGACCTCTCCAGTACCATGTTTGCCCGTATAACACCGTGATTCTGCCAATGATGATAATAGACTAAAGCTCTGAACTGTAAACCAGTCCCAAATAAATGTTTGCCGTATAAGAGTTGCTATGGTTATGATGCCTCTTCACAGCAATAGAACCCAAATTAAGGCACTGCTTTCTTATGCATCCCTGGAGCAGGGCCCCAGAGGTAGCACCGCCCACCATTAACTGATTCCTTCACCCCATTAAATAATCAGAAAAATTCCACCAGAGACATGTCTACAGGCCAATCTGATGGAGGTGTTTTCTCTGGCAAGGTTCCTCTTTCCTGATAACCTTTGTTTGTATCAAGATGACAAAAAAAAGAAAAAAAAAGTTAAGCAAATTAAGGAAGCCCAGCAATTCTCATAATTGAGAACAGTAGGCATTTAAATCTGAGCCTGTGCCAGTTCCAGACCAAGGCACTATTCTGAAGCACGTTACCACAACACCTCACTAAGAGGACCATGATAACTGGTCACTCAGCATAGAGCCCAGAGTTCTCCATGAGGCCTCTAGATGGACCTGGAGGGTTTAGCCAATAACCTTCCTTTCCCACACCTTCCCTCCTGCAGAAGGTATTTAACCACTGGTGCACCCTGAGGAAGTTGTTTGCATCTATGTTTCCACCATGAATAAACAGTTTGGACAAGAAAGGATTATCTCTCTCATAAACCTCCTGCAGAGGGCCCCTCTGTGCTCCTGACACTCACCCAGAGCTAATCCGGGCTTCCCCTACCCCCAACTCATCTCAGGCCCATAACCCCTGTTCTCAACTCTTTGAGGTTCCCAGAGGCATCTGGGTGCCCTGAAGTTTGAGAACTACCCTGAGCCCCAGCCTGTGTCATTTCTCACCATGTCTAGGGACCCCATCTTAGGCTGTGCTCATTTCCCCTGAGCAGGTGTTGACATCAGCCTGGCACCGATGGTGGTGAGCAAGAAATGTAGCCAAGCCCCCCTGCATTTTCTCTCCCTGACCAGCACCCCAGCACCCCAGAATCTAGGCATAATGCAGATCCAGAACTCATACCCTACTCTAACTTGTTCAGTTACGGAAAAAAAAATACTGTCTCAATTAGGATGCTCTGTCCTGAGACTAGTTCAGAGGATAGAGGTCAAAGGTCAACTGTAGTATGTCCTTCTTCTCTGACCTTAAATAAATAGCACAATTTCAAAATGTCTTCCAATTGTGTTCCTGCTTTATGGCAGCATGAACCTGGGGAAATCTAAAAATGATGTGAACTAAAATATCAGGCAATGGCCATCTTTTATTGCTGCTGCTGTTGTTGTTGCTGTTGCTGTTGTTGTTTTGTTTTGTTTTGTTTTGTTTTGTTTTGTTTTTAGAGACATGATTTCTCTGGATAACAAACCCTTGCTATTGAGGACTCACTTTATAGACCTACTGACCTTGAACTCACAGAGATCCTCCTTCTCTGCCTTCAGAGTGCTGGGATTAAAGGCATGCACCACCGTGCCCAGTGCAATAGCCATCTTTATTCAGAGCAGCAGACGATTTATAGTCTGAGGTCATGTGAGCAAAGCTCACTTGAGTGCGAGTTGTATACACTCACAAGGGCAAGGTCACAGGAGTTCAGACTGGATAGAGTCAAAAGGACAACCCAGGCTTGGAAGGGTGACCTCCATAAGGACGGTAAAGTGAGTGATGTGAAACTACCCCACTGTCACAGCTGGGAGGGGTACAAAAGCACATGCGAAGGACAGCCCCTCTTGTGGATGGACAGCAGCTAAGATGCTTGGAATTTCCTCACAAGCTTTCAGAAATCTTCACACAGCGTCGTTCATGGACCGTGTTCTGACCCAAGGATTTATAGCATACCTGAACAGATAAACATGGTGATCACTCACCTTCTACACTAATCAGAAACACAAAGACTTCTGAGAACCACACACTCTGCCAAAGGCTTCCTCGGTGTGTGGCCTCCCTTAATGGCACCTCCTAGGGACAGCCTTCAAGGCCACAGCCTCCAGTTTTACTTTTCATTTCCAATTAATTTTTAATGTGTCATTTGACTTTTGTAATTTTAAAATAAAGAGAAAATTTAAAATAAGAGAAAATGACTACACCACCTTTTATGACTTTCAGTTTTCTCTAGTTTTCAGACAAAAGAGTTCTCTATGTAAAAAAAGAATTATCTTATAGATAAAATGTTACAAAGTAAAAAATTGAAATCCCTTACACAGGCAAATATGACAGACACATATCCATACACACACAGTCTGGCCAGGTCGAGCCACCTGTCTCATCAACGCCACAAGTGTTCACGCATGCTTCCATGCATACATAGATACATACATACATACATACATACATACATACATACATGCTTACATACATAGATACATACCTTCCTATGTACATATAAACAAACATAGATTTGGATGGAAGGATGAACAGACAGACGGATTTATGGATGGATGGATGGAGGGAGGGAGGAATGGAGCAGAGAACCCCAAGTCACCAACCTTATTTCTTGTATTAGGACTTTTTACACCTTCCTAGACAAAAGTTCTTAGAAAATTACATCAGAGATAAAATGTTATATAAAGTGGGCATTACAGAGGGATGTTGACATTAAGTTCAAGGCAGTGTTTCATCCTATTATGTTCATTATGTGTTCACAGAAATTTTCACATGCCTAACTTATCCTTTTTTTTTTTTTTTTTTTGGGCTGGGGACCGAACCCAGGGCCTTTCGCTTGCTTGGCAAGGGCCTTACCCCTGAGCTAAATCCCCAACCCCCACATGCCTTGCTTATCATAGTGTACATCTACAGCTTCATCCTAGGGCCAAAAGGTTTTTCATTGAACCCGAATGTGTCCCAAGTCTGTTTCTCTTTTTAGTGTAATTACTAAAGCACATTGTATTTTATTATGCAGCTTTGGCTTACTATTATGAGGAATGGGCACACTCTATTCTTGATTCTGACTTTATTACATTTTTCTAGCAAAACAACTGAGACCATCTCTTAATACTTTCTTCCTAAACATATTTGAATCAAATCAGAAATTCTATAGAATCATTAAATCATCTGAACAGCCTTATTCATAAAAGTTCATCTTCATGTTGATCTACAGGAAATCTGCTCAATAGTTTGGGCTGATGCCCAGGGGTTACTATATTAATTTTAATGATGACAGGAAAGACATCAGCTGCAAGGAGCAATCCTGAGATGAAGTCCTTTTGGACCTTGCCTCATAGAGCCCACCCATCACAGACCATGCAAAATTGGTGGGCCACCTCCAGGTAGGCCACCTGCTAGCTTTTGCCTATCCTAGATGGCTCCTGACACTTTAAAGCCTCAGTTGTGTCATGTGATGCTTTTCTGGAAACTGTCTTATGAGAGGATGTGTTTGCTGAAGCACACACAAGGCAGGATATTTTGCAGAGAACTGACTCATATTGTTTCTGGAAGCAGCCTGGAAAAAGAGTGTGTGGTGTTTTTGCTGGAGTGGATGCTTGAGAGAACCATGACTTTTGGAAAGTGTACAATTAGCCCACAGACAGAGGATGATGCTGTGTGGTGTTGATTCACCTTCTCACTCTGCTGCTCTTCGTTGGGCTTTGCTGATGCTGGTCTTCAATGAGGAAGCTGTGGCACTGGTTCACCTCACCTACTTGATGGATCGTCATTTGTCATGACTTCATAAAAATGCACCAAAGAACTTCAGGTGGTGTCTGGCAGCTTCCTGCTGCTTCCATGAACTCTGGTGGATTGGGAGAGCCTCTGTTTCTTCTGGATTGAGCTGCCATTGCTGATTCGTGAATGGTGTTTGTCAGAGGTCTGAGTTACCACTGCTGACTTATGGGAACTAAACTACTGATATCCTGGCCACATAGATCGGATTCGCCCCCAAAGAACTATTTCTAACTCGATCTACATCCCTTTTTGCCCCATTAACCTTCCCTTTCCACTGCTTCTGGTAAGTGGTGAGCCTTCAGAAGGGAGGTTAAAGCATTTACGTACACTTAGTAAAGTTCTGAAAAATATAAGCCTACATAGTCACCAACATGGGAGTTAACCATTCCTTCAAGAAAATCAAAATGGTGTAAACACTGTATCATGAAACGCCCTCTTCAGACCCTGACATAGTACTGCTACTCAGTTTCAGGAGCCTGAAACTAAAGCAGAAACCACTTTCAAGGACACCTGGTCAGTCTGACCTCAGAGCACATAACCTTAGCCATTAGAAGCCCAGCAAAGTGCAGTCAGCCTCAACTACCTGTATTTCTAGCACCAATCTCAGGCATAGACCTGATCTCTGTCAAAGCAGTCACTTTCACCTCCCATCCTCCAAGATGGTCTCTCACTATGGAGCCTCTCACAGGAGCAGTGTGGTCTCCCTGGTAACTGTTTGTGCCCAGTACAAGCCAGCTGAGTAGACACCATAACCACAAGTAATCAACAAAAAAGGAGTAATAACAATTTATTAAAACAAATACTAAAAAGAAACACAACATAAGAATAACCACAGAATTAAAAAGGACATTTCTCAGGGGGAGGTGAGGGCTGGCTGTGGGGCAAGGGAAGTTGCTATACTGAAATCAGGGAATGGTTCTGCCAGTACATCAGACAGGTGCTGTCTGCAGAGCAGATATAAGAGACCCCCACAGGTAATAATGACAGGGTCATTCTCTAAGGAGATAGAACAAGGTCGAGTAGGGGAGAAGATGCATGAAAGTTCATTGTGTCGGCTGACACGGTGAGACACAGGTTCCACAGCTGCTAGCAGGTATGCTGGCTGGGCTGCTGCTGTCCCATCTAGTCCCAAGAGATGACCTTTATGGTGGATTCTAGGGTCTCTGTCTCTTGCAAATAATCTGGTTCCGGCTGCACGTTCCCTGAGGGAAACCAGGCTTCGATCTCTAAATCCCCAGAGGTGTAGCTCCTCACTTCTACAGATGAAGACAAATCTGCAGCCGATGAAGTCTTGTAGAGAAGGGTAACGGGCATTGAAACTGCAAGAGACAAGATCCCCAAGATGGGACTTCCTCTCAGCCTTTCCAAAGACAGAGGAGACCATGTCTGCTGGGGATCTCAACTCTGTCCTACAAAAGGTCATGTGCCCAGGCCAGGGTCAAGCGATAGCTTCTGCAAACAGGAGCCTGTCAGCCTCAGTACACCAAGTACAGAACCTCACACACAGGGTCTCAAACACCTACCTGAGTCTTCGTCTTTTCCCTCTGACTCATTGGACTCTTGCCGCAACTCCTTGAGGAGCATATGGACACGGACATTCAGATCGGAGGAGGGCATGTTCACACTCAAGTAGGTCTTCAGCTTTTTCAGAATGGTCTGACTAAACTCCTCAGGGTATTGGTCTATCCATGTGTCCAGGAAACAACAGAGAGTGCTGGGGAGAGGGGATACACAACAGGCTATGACCAGGCCTTTCCTTCTACAACCCTCCCATGGCTTCTGCCTGTAGTAAGGACTGCAAGGAAGAGATCCAGCCCTATGCAGATGAGAACGGTGGGCAGAGCTGTGAGGTCCTAGTGAGCAGGGAACCTCACACACCTCATTGTCAACCTCTAGTGGAGAACAGCTGAACAAGCCTCCTGGCATGGCCTGGTATGTGAGTAGAGTCTCACAGCAGCACTTGAGGCCCCTGGTTTCCCCATCTCACCACTAGGAAGAACCAAGCCCATGCAATTCTCATCCTGCAGGCACTGCTTGGACCATGCTGTGGTACTAGAACCCAGGAGAAGAACCAGACCAAAACATTGGCCATCCTTACCCTAGGAACCCAAATGCCCCACACTGGAGACCCAAATCCTTCCTCTTTCTACAAAGCCCACTTACCTCTTTATTTGTTCATCCTCTTCACGATCCAGGTAGAAGTAGGCAAACCTAGAGGACACCAGAACACATGTTACCTGTAAAATCCCAGGTCCCCACCTAAAAGACATCAGGGGCATGTGGCTACTAGACAAAAATCAAAATTCAGAACGTGGAAGTTCTGTCTGCTCTCAGAATTATTAGTTCAGCTACATACAGTAGGTGCTTCAAAGATGCTTGTGCAGTGGCGGAGCACAACATCTCTATTCTGACATCTCAGTGGTCACAGGTCTCTCAGATTTCCCTCCATAGGTCTCTACTATATGTGGGCAAAAAGAAAAAGAGCTTCAGTAAGGCACAGAGGACAGCTACATTCATTAGGGTCTCAGCTTGGCCAGCAAACTCCTTTGGGCCAAACCTGGGAGAAGCGTTTTGTGAATTCATGCTGCTGTGGCCTCAAAATACTCTAGTCAAGGAGTAGACAGAGTGCTTCTCAGAACAGGCGGGCCTGAGTCCTCCGGGCTTGGAGGTGGGCACTCACCTCTTCAACAGCAGATCCAGCACATGCTGTGTGGTGGTGAACTGTCGGTAAGTGTACAGGAAGGCAGGGACAAAGAAGGGGTCCCCATCCTGCAGAGATGACACCAGTCGATTCATCAGATTTCCCACCATGTCTGCACTGATGCGGGACTCTCTACAGGGCTCCGTCACGACCATTGGGGCACACTCACGCTCACCCTGAGGAGACATCATGATGGATGGTTCAAACAAGCACAGGTTTCTGAAACATTCTCATTGGTTATTATCATTACAAGTCTTCTTCAATAGTAACACCCTGAGCAAAACTAGAAAAAACCTCTGAGAGTTCAGAGAGGTTACCTCGTCTGCGTAGTCCTGGGCCTGGTTGTCCTGCGTCAAGTCTGTATCCTTCTGGGCAAATGGCCAGAGACAGTGTAGGCAAGAAAGAATCATGAATTTCAAGGTCCCTACCTGACCTTCATTTTTACCTTTCCTCAGGCCTGAGCCTTCAGTAGTCCAAGGACAACAAGAGAACATCCTGCTCTCTCTAAGCTCTTGGACAAGTGAGCCTGCTGGGCTGTGTGTAAGCAGTTGGCTACCTGGTCATCAGGACTTTGCATTGTTGGGTCATAGTGAAGGAAGTGAGGTCACTTCCTGGGGGTCCCTTTGCTGTCCTCTCTTCACACAGGACTTTCCCTAAATATTTCTAGGTCCCTTCCCATTTCGCAGGTTCACACTTAGACACAGTTACATAGGTGTGTCCCATTCCACTGCTCCAAGGGATGTCTGGGTACAGACAATACCTCAGCTTTGCAATCTGAGTCCTTACACTTGAATGGCATCTCTATCCCTACACCTAAACTTAGCCCTGCACACCCAGGCCCACCTTAAACCCTAGCCATGTTGCCTTCTTCCATGCTACCCTGTGTGTGACCTGTGTGAAGTGCAAGTACACATACACACTTGTACCAGCCCTCAGCCCCATAATGTCAGTGTTCTTGCATGGGAATTGTCTTTCTCAGATCATTTTAGAGCTCAATCCCAAAGGTTTGTGGCCCTCTGTAAACTGCTGTCTCAGCCACATCCACCAACTTACAAGATGGAAGCTGGCCCCCAACTCTGTTTCAGAACGGATTTGTCCTCCATTGTTTCTGCTTCAATTTTCTGCTTAAGTCCTTCTCCTGACACTCTACAGTGATGGTCTATGATCTGTAGCTTGCAAGAACCCTTTTCAAGGGTTGACAGTATTGTTAAAAGGTGGTCAATACTCCCAAAAATCCTTCCTAGTAAGACACATAGACTTGGATGCTTTTTTTTTCTACAATGTTCCCAAAGTTCCCAATGGAATCTGCTAGTTGGAATCAGTGGCTGAGCATTTTACTGACATGAACCAGAGCTAGGACATGAGCCTCAGAGATGTAAAATAAACATTATACATAACTGAAAATGTCCAAGAATTGTCAATATACGGGTTGGAAAGATGGCTGAAGAGTTAGCAGCACTGGCTGCTCTTCCAGAGGTCCTGGGTTCGATTCCCAGCATGCACATGGCAGCTGACAAGTGTCTGTAACTCCAATAGATCCAAATGTAAAATCTGAACCATAAACCTTCCAGAAAAGTTTCTTGTGATGGTGCATACTTTGAATCCAAGAACCTGAGAGTCAAGATCAGATATCTCTCTGAGTTTGTGGTCAGTTTAGTCTCCATACAGAGTTCATGGACAGCCAGGTCTCCAAAGAAATACCCTGCCTCAAAAACTAACTTCTAGAGAAAGCAGAGAGGTAAGCCTTTGTGGTGTGGTAATAAATGTACTTCTCAGTCTAATGGGAAACATCAAGATCATGAAGGAAAATACACATAATAATGTTATAAAGACAGACTTGCTAAGATGTCCATTTGTACAAGAAGTGTAGCTTGAATAGCATGGGAGTCTGTGAGTTCATATGAGCTTTAGTCAATAACTTTATTGAGCCTTATTCTTTTGGTGTTCTCCATCCTGTATGGCTCTAAAACTCTTTCTTCTCCTCTTCTGCAGGGTTCTCAGATCTCTGAAGGGAAATATTTGATGGAGACATGTCATTTAGAACTGTGTGTTCCCATGAAACTCAAGAAGGATGACTAAAATGCAAATGCTTCACTCCTTCTTTAAAAGGGGAACAAAAATTCCCTTTGGAGGGAATAGGGAGACAAAGTTTAGAACAGAGGCAGAAGGAACACCCATTCAGGGCTTGCCCCACATGTGGCCCATACATATACAGCCACCCAATTAGATAAGACGGATGAAGCAAAGAAGTGCAGGCTGACAGGAGCTGGATGTAGATCTCTCCTGAGAGACACAGACAGAATACAGCAAATACATAGGCAAATGGCAGCAGCAAACCACTGAACTGAGAACAGGACCCCCGTTGAAGGAATCTTAGAAAGGACTGAAAGAGCTTGAAGGGGCTTGAGACCCCATATGAACAACAATGCCAACCAACCAGAGCTTCCAGGACTAAGCCACTAACCAAAGACTATACATAGATTGACCCTGGGCTCCAACCTCATAGGTAACAATGAATAGTCTAGTAAGAGCACCAGTGGAAGGGGAAGCCCTTGGTCCTGCCAAGACATAGCCCCAGTGAATGTGGTTGTTGCGGGGAGGGTGGTAATGGGGGGAGGATGGGGAGGGGAACACCCATAAGAAGGGGAGGGGAAAAGGTTAGGGGGATGTTGGCCAGGAAACCAGGAAGGGGAATAACAATCGAAATGTAAATAAGAAATACTCAAGTTAATAAAGATGGGGAAGAAAAAGAACTGTGTGTTCCAAGGTCTTCACACTAAATTAATATCTGGCTGTGGTGTCTTCATTCATTCTCATCTGATATAGAAGAAAGTCTTTCTGGTGGTGGCTGAAAAAGGAACCGATCTGTGAGTGTAGCAGAATATCACTAGCGATCAAATCTATTGTTTTCTCTCTCTCTCTCTCTCTCTCTCTCTCTCTCTCTCTCTCTCTCTCTCTCTCTCTTCTCTCTCTCAGAAGTAATTGGTTTCCCCCTAGATCTCTGGGCTATCTAGTCTCTGGTTCTTGGTTACCCAAGCAGTGTCAGTTATGAGTTCTGTCTACATTGTACACACAAACACAAACACACACACACACACACACACACACACACACACACACACAGGTTTTGTTACTTTAGATAATAACTGGTTATTCCCATAAGCTTTTGCCACCATTGCCTAGTATATTTTGCTGGCAGAACGGTGTGTAGATCAAAGGGTTTGTGACTGGGAAAACAACATAATTTTTAAATAGCAAAAAAGTTGAAAGGAAGTTTCAGCAGATACAAAAAATGGAAAATAAGCAGGAGAAAAGACACTAATTTCTGTCCTACAAGCATGAAGTTTGTGTAAGCCTGTATTTACAGGCAACACAAATAGTATAATGGGAAAGCAATCATCACTGATAACAACACCTGATTGCAAGGGAAGACAAAATCACATCTCTAATATATGCTAGTGAGTATAAAATGGTACGAATGCTTGGAAAATAATTTGAGTCATTTCCTTATGTTTACAAAATATAAGGAAACTGGTTTTTTGTAAGCAATGCATACATGAGCCTTCCTTAATTACAAAGAAAACAGATTGTTTTATTATATGTACATTGAAGGGGTTGGGGCTTTAGCTCAGTGGTAGAGCGCTTGCCTAGGAAGCACAAGGCCCTGGGTTCGATCCCCAGCTCCGAAAAAAAGAACCAAAAAAAAAAAATGTACATTGAATTTTGCCTAAATATGTAGGGAACTATGTGCGAACCTAGTGCTCATGCACGTCAGGAGGAGCTGACAGTGTCCTGGGGTATCCACCACAGAAGACTTTCAGACATGGCTTTAAGCCAATAGAAATTCTTCATTAGCTGGAAACCACTACACTGTATATTCCGGCTCCCAGTGTAGCACCGATCCTTTTCCAGGGTGATTATTTTTTGGATAGAAGATAATTTTGTAATTATATTTATGTACAGAAAACTTAGCCATGAACATTTAACCTAGTTTAATGGCAAATTCTTTAGCCCTTGCCTTTTCTATCTCGATAATGGAGACAAAGATTTAGGACCCAGGATGTTGCCTCCCCAGTGGCACTGATCTTTATCTTTGTGTCTTTGTAATTGGTCCTAATAGCTTCCACCAGCTTAGCCAGAGCTCTCTTGTCTTCTGAGTTAACCTGTGTGAGGGCAACAGTGGTGCATGCCTGCCTGTGGACCAGGTGCCCCAGCCTGGCCTTTCTCTTGATAATGCATTAGGGGGACCCTCCACACAGGGCACGCAGAAAAACCACCAGCTCAATGGGGTCTACATCACGGGCAATCACCACCAACTGAGCCTTCTTGTGCTCTATGAAGGTGGTGACTGTATTGACCCCTGCTCGGAGGACAGGTAGTGTCTTAGTTGGGATGTCCCCTTTGCCAGCAGCTTTCTTCTCAGCACGGGCAGTAGCCTTTGCTCCTTCTCCTGCTTTGTCTCTGGCCTGTAGTTATGGGTGAGCTTAAATGGCTGAGTCGTTGTTTCCCTGTCCAGGGCCTGGGAAACTGGTTAATGGCAGGAGGTACCTTGAGCTGCTAATAGAGGATGCCTCTTTGCTGCTGCACGCTGAGATAGCAGGGCCATTTGACAAAGCATGTGAGATCCCTTTTGGGCAGAATATTCTAACCGAGCCAAAATTCTTGGCACTTTTCAGAAATAAAGGATTGGCCTCCTGTTTCTTCATGCTGGTAGGGGGTGGGGCACACATAGGCCCCTTGGCCTTCTTTCCTTTGGGCATCTAGATCAGCTGTTGGAGAGAGGCAGGATGATCTTTTACGTGGGGGGAAAACATGCTCTGGGGTGACATACTTCAGTTAACAAGAACAATTAACCAGAAGCAGACCTACAGAACCTAAAAGGCAAGGTTAGTACGTTAGAGACTTTCTCAAAACTATGGACCTTGATGGGTTAGTACTTTGCTTTTCTTTGTGGCAGATGGTACTGTCTTTGTGCTGAGTTTTAGGCTCTGAGTGGTATTTCCACCATGGAGTCAGTTGTGCCAAGGTCTGGGGGACTATTAAGGTCTGGGGCCCTGTTAAAATGGTTCTCCTGGAACAACACTTAAGGATGATTGTAAGATACCTTGCTGGAGCTGTGAACAGAACCCTGTCCTGTGAAAGAGTTATCTGCTGATCCTTCCAGCCCCTAGATTTCTTGATAAGCAAGATTAATCGTGTGTTTGTAGGTACAACTGTATGTAGGTAGTTGATTTCGAATGGCAATTACAGCTCACTCATGGTATAGAAGCATAAAGCTCTACATCCAGAACAAACACGGAAGACAAACTGGAACACAGCAATGTGGGGCACCCTAGGGACCAGACCTTCAGCTCACAGGACTTAGAAGCCACAGCTGCATTTTAAGCACAAGTAACTGATGATGAACTCCACATTTTAAGGCATTTTATGGGGTGATGGATACTATTGGTTGTTAAATTGACTACATCTGGAATTTTCTAAAACACAAAGCAGTTGGGTAGATCTGAGAGGGCTTTTTTCCTTAACTAAATCATGTGAAGTGGCAAGACCCACTTTTAACCTGACATTTTGAGATGGGAATATCCACCCTTAGTTTGGGCCACACCTTCTGCGGCAGCCTATATAAAGGATTTGGAAAGAAGAGGCCTTCTACCTCCTGGCCTACTTGCCCTCACCCTGATTGGCAAGTCTATTTCTTCACTGGCTTTCGAGCCTATGTCTTTGGGGTTCCAGACTGTCCTGAAGACAAGCTGAGACATATAACCTCATGAACTGAATAACTATGGGGTCTTATGGGATCCTTGAACTCTGTTGGAATATAGCCATTGTTGGAAAGGCACATTGTCTGAAAACCACTCTAATAATTCATATACATATATATATTATGTATATAAAATATATATTTTATATGTGTGTGTAGATAGATATATAGAGATCACATAGATAGATAGATAGATAGATAGATAGATAGATAGATAGATAGATAGATAGATAGATAGATAGACGGAGAGACAGACAGACAGACAGATCAGGCTGAATTGAGTCATTCTTATCTCTTTATGGATCATTCTCCCTGATGGCTATATAGCCTGCAGGGAGTTCCTAAACACACACACACACACACACACACACACACACACACACACACACACACACACAGACACACACACAGACACACACACACTGACAGAGGGAGAGAGGGAGAGAGGGATAGGAGGGAGGGAGAGAGAGAGGGAGAGAGAGAGAGAGAGAGAGAGAGAGAGAGAGAGTTATTCTATCAGTCCTGTTCCTCTGGGGAACCCTGACTAGTGTAATATATGTGGATATTTGGCCTGTGGATATTTCTGTGTATATGTATCTGTTCACCATGTGCATGCCTGATGCTTGCAGAAGCCAGGAAAGGGTGCCAGAGCCCCTAAAATACAGTTGCAGACACTTCTGAGCAGCCACGTAAGGACTGAGATTCAAACCTGAGTCCTCTGAAAAGTCAGCCATGCTCTTAACACTAAGCCATCTTTACAGCACCAATTCCAAATTTTCAAAAAGTATTTTTGACTTGCCTTTGAAGATTTCATAAATGCATGAAACGGTTCTGATCATATCCTCCCCAATGTATGCCCCTGCTCTAATGCCTCTGAGGCCTCTCATGGTATTCAGACAAAGCACCACACTGGGCTGGAAGGATGAACTGAGGCCTGGAACAGGTGGGGGTCTGCAGGATCCCCTTCTAGCTGGCAGGTGAGTATAGAGGTCAGGGAGACACATGTTTATATATATGGGATAGGGGACGTCTCCTCCAAAGCAGGGCTTCTCCAAGGCTTTTAGCATTACAGCTGGTTTATATGATACTCAAGAAAATAGCTCTCTTAGACAATCTTCAGTAGAACAACTGGTGCACATACACTGTATTCAGGGTGACCAAGGGCTGTATATCAACCTTGGAGAGTGGGAAGGAGTTTTCAGGGTGAATGTAGAAGCACTGGCCAGAGCTTAATGTACTGTGAATGCCTCGTGTGCATGGAGAGGCATCCCAAGAATCCTAGGTACTTTTGGGATGAGTTCTTATCCAGAAAAAGGAAGTTATAGGTTTGCCAAAAGAAGGCTACCCAACCATTCTCAGGTAGGGGGTGTGAGGGTTGGGCTCCCCACACAGGTCCAGAGAAAGGAGCCCTGTTGAAAAGGGGGAGCCCTCCATTTTGTGCTGAGCTCAGGGGAGCTATTGGGACGTGGTGGACTTCAACCTTAAGTATCAGGGTTTCCCAACATCCTCCATGTTATGGTAAATATTTAAAAATTCCTGAACCTTCTATCCCACAGTTACGGCCAGAACCCCTAGGACCGCATGGCACTGTGGGGTACTTTTATCTCAGTGGCCCCACGCTGTCCCCAAGCACTCTCAGACTAAACGGTCCAAGAGCCGTTCCAGCATGGTTTGTCATGCTGGTCCCTAGTTAGTTCTGGCACCGAAGGGTCATATGGAACTAACCATAATTTATCTCTGGTTAGTATCTCTCCCGGCAGCACTCTACCAGCCTTGAACTCTCTGGTTTCAGCTACCCAGTAAAATCAGGGCTCTAGAAATCCAACATGGGGCTAGCCGATTGCTGCTCCCTGCCAAGGACTCTGCCCACACTCCCAAATACCTGGGGAAATCAGGACTCAATAAGCTGTGATTTATCAATCAGATTTATATGCTAAGTTCTTAATCTAATACATCTACACAATAAACTCACAACCAGGGGAAGGAGGGAGGGAGGGAAAAAAAAAAATAAACTCACAACCAATTGATAAGGATATAAACCGCCCACCTAGATAAGATAAATTTACCTATAGAAATCCATCTCTTAAGTTACATACAAACCACTATGGAAATCAGTCTGGAGGTTCCACAGAAAGTTGGACATTGTACTATCTGAGGATCCTGGGCATATACCCAAAAGATGCTCCAACATACAAGGACACATGCTCCACTATGTTCATAGCAGCCTTATTTATAATAGCCAGAAGCTGGAAAGAACCCAGATTCCCTTCAACAGAGGAATGGATACAGAAAATGTGGTCCATCTACACAGTGCAGTACTGCTCAGCCACCAAAAACAATGACTTCATGAAATTCATAGGCAAATGGATGGAACTAGAAAATATTATCCTGGTTGAGATAACCCAATCAAAAAAATATACATGGTATGTTTCACTGATAAGTGGATATTACCCCCAAAACTTGAATTTCCCTAGGTACAATCCACAGACCACATGAAGCTCAAGAAGAAAGATGACCAAAGTGAAGATGCTTCAGTCCTTCTTAAATGGGGGAACAAAAACATTCATAGGAGGAGATACAGAGACAAAGTTTGGAGCAGAGACTGAAGGAATGGCCATTCAGATGCTACCCCACCTGGGTACACAGCCCATATATGTGCAGCCACTAAAACTAGATAAGGTTGTTGAAGCCAAGAAGTGCATGCTGACAGGAGTCTGATAGAGCTGTCTCTTGAGAGGTTCAGCCAGAGCGTGTCAAATACAGAGGTGAAAGCTAGCAGCAAACCATTAAACTGAGAACAGGGTCCCCATTGGAGGAATTAGAGAAAGGATTGAAGTTGCTTAAGGTGCTTGCAACCCCATAAGAACAACAATACAAACCAACCAGAGCTCCCAGGGACCAAACCACTACCCAAAGAGTACACATGGACAGGCCCATGGCTCCAGCTGTATATGTAGCAGAGGATGGCCTTGTTGGGAACCAATGGGAGGAGAAGCCCTTGGTCCTGCCAAGGCTGGATCGCCCCAGTGCAGGGCAATGTAAGGGGGGCAGCAAGGAGTGGTGTTTGGGGAGGGGGAACACCCTTCTAGAAGAAGGGGAGAGGGATGGGATACAGGGCTTATGGGAAAATCAGGAAAGGGAATAACATTTGAAATGTAAATAAAAAAATATCCAATAAAAAAAGAAAAGATGTAGATTTTATGTTTCAGAGCTTTAGGCATAGAACTAGAAACTTTATAATTTCAAAGCACATTTTATTGTGTACTTTACTATCTTGCCATCTTCTCTAGAAGTTTCTGAGTAAGAAAACTTACTATTGTCCATCTACAAAATAAGCTTCTATTTTCTTTTCGAGTGACTTACTCTGACAAGCTTACTGGGGTTCTAAGAGCAATCGATAAGAAAGATAACGCTGTATGGTACATCATGGTTCCAATGGAAATAATCTGGATTTGTGGGATTCCTTGGTTCTCTAGGGTTCCTGTGTTTATACTACTAATGTCATCAAAATAAATATACAAGTAAAATGTTACTCCTTGTTAAACAATGAAGATGCTTTGTGTAAAAAGAAAAAACTATACAGAACTACCTGAGGCCATTCAGATCTAGGTCATCCTTCTCCGTCTCCATCTTGATTCTCCCTTTCCTTCCCCTTCTCTCCTGCCTTACAAAAGCTTTGTCCCTGCCTAATTTTTTACTGTCCAATGATGTCCTTGACTTAACTTGTGCCAGCCCTCACCTGCAACAAAGACATCAACCTACACCTCCAACATGCTCTCTCCCAATTTCATGTTCATTTCCTGTTTCTGCTTTTAGTTATCCACTGTGTTCAATTAGGACTGCATGATGCTCGTGGGCATTGGGTCACGAACTGTAGGGTGGACGACCTACCAATGCCCCATCCTTCAAAGACTCTCACTGCCTCTGTAGCTATTCTCTGACAACAGCTCCCCAGACCCTGTTGGTTACCTGTGACCTCCTCCCCTCTTCCTGGAGGTAGCATTTTTGGGGAGGGGTTATTTTATTTTTGGTTTTTGTTTGTTTGTTTTGATTTCTTGTTCATTTGTTTATTTGTTTTCAGGTCCTGAAAAGTAGCAATGGCTGCTGGGAGTTTGTGAGGGTGACATGCATACCATGTCAGAGGGTAGCATTTCACAGCTCTCCCCACCCAGTCTCCAGATCTCACATCCTTCCCACCCCTCATCTATGATGCTCCCTGCACCTTCAGTGAGGAAACTGATAGAGCTGTCCCGTCTACAGCTGAGCCCTTGAATTACTTATTCTCAGAACTTTGTCCAGTTATGATCAACTCCAAAGTTTAAGTACATAATCTGGGTCTCAGAGTAAGTAAATTGTAGTTTCAGGAGGTCTGGTGGCAAGAAAAAATGTTCAAATGTCTCAGTTGTGTTCTAGGAACATGCCTACACCTGATCATGGTCAAAGTACAGGAAAGAGTTGCTGAGAAAGCTGGGACAGATCCAAGAGTACCATATGATGACCACAGCTCCAGGGTCCCACATGGAGAAAAGTACAGTACAAACGCCACAGTTCCAAACTGAGGCACAGAAGTTCTGCTCTCTGTGGATAAGTACCATGTTAGCAATGCAGGAGTGTCTACCTGTTAATGTACTTCACTATAGTGTTGAACATGTGTACATATTGTATAGCAAGCATTGGAAGATTTATTTTCATGTTACTGTCTAAATCTGCACTCCATTTGTCCTACTTTGCTTTCTAAGTGTTTTGATAACCATCACAGCCAAAAGCGATTTGGGGCCAGTCATGGTGGTACAGGCCTGTAAGCACCAGAAGGCCAGAGCAGGAGGATGCCTGTGAGTTTCCCAGACAGCTTGGTCTGCAGAATGTGTTCCATGAAGCTAGGGCTGTGTAGAGAGGCTAAAAAAAATAAAAGGAAACAGAAAAGAAAAATAGGCAATATGGCAAGGAAAGGGTTTAGTTCACTGTACAACTTACAGTCCAGGGAAGTCAGGGCAGGAGCTGAGGCAAAGGCCACTCCCCGTGGATTGCTCAGTGTAGTGACTTTATAGCTATGGCCTCTATAGACTCTTGTTTGAATGCTTGGCCCTATGTAGTCGCACTATTAGGAGGTGTGTCTTTGTGGAAGTAGGTGTGAGTTTGTTGGAGGAAGTATATCCTGGTGGGGAGGGGCTTTCGGGTCACAGATGCTCAAGCTAGGCCTAGTCTGTCATTCTCCCCTTCTGCTTGAGGCTCAAGATGTACACCTCTCCAGTACCATGTTTGCCCGTATAACACCGTGATTCTGCCAATGATGATAATAGACTAAAGCTCTGAACTGTAAACCAGTCCCAAATAAATGTTTGCCGTATAAGAGTTGCTATGGTTATGATGCCTCTTCACAGCAATAGAACCCAAATTAAGGCACTGCTTTCTTATGCATCCCTGGAGCAGGGCCCCAGAGGTAGCACCGCCCACCATTAACTGGTTCCTTCACCCCATTAAATAATCAGAAAAATTCCACCAGAGACATGTCTACAGGCCAATCTGATGGAGGTGTTTTCTCAGGCAAGGTTCCTCTTTCCTGATAACCTTTGTTTGTATCAAGATGACCCAAAAAAAAAAAAAAAAGTTAAGCAAATTAAGGAACCCCAGCAATTCTCATAATTGAGAACGGTAGGCGTTTAAATCTGAGCCTGACCCAGTTCTAGACCAGGTCACTATTCTGAAGCACGTGACCACAACACCTCACTAAGAAGACCATGGCAACTGGTCACTCAGCATAGAGCCCAGAGTTCTCCATGCTGAGGCCTCTAGATGGACCTGGAGGGTTTAGCCAATAACCTTCCTTTCCCACACCTTCCCTCCTGCAGAAGGTATTTAACCACTGGTGCACCCTGAGGAAGTTGTTTGCATCTATGTTTCCACCATGAATAAACAGTTTGGACAAGAAAGGATTATCTCTCTCATAAACCTCCTGCAGAATGCCCCTCTCTGCTCCTGACACTCACCCTAATCCAGGCTTCCCCTACCCCCAACTCATCTCAGGCCCATAACCCCTATTCTCAACTCTTTGAGGTTCCCAGAGGCATCTGGGTGCTCTGGAGTTTGAGAAGTAGCCTCAGCCCCAGACTGTGTCATTTCTCACCATGTCTAGGGACCCCATCTTAGGCTGTGCTCATTTCCCCTGAGCAGGTGTTGACATCAGCCTGGCACCGATGGTGGTGAGCAAGAAATGTAGCCAAGCCCCCCTGAATTTTCTCTCCCTGATCAGCGCCCCAGCACCCCAGAATCTAGGCATAATGCAGATCGAGAACTCATACCCTATTCTAACTCGTTCAGTTAGAGCAAAAAAAAAAAAAATACTGTCTCAATTAGGATGCTCTGTCCTGAGTCTAGTTCAGAGGTTAGAGGTCAATAAGGTCAACTGTAGTATGTCCTTCTTCTCTGACCTATAAATAAATAGCACAATTTCAAAATGTCTTCCAACTGTGCTACTGCTCTATGCCAGCATGAACCCGGGGAAATCTAAGAATGATGTGAACTAAAATATCAGGCAATGGCCATCTTTTTATTGCTGCTGCTGTTGTTGTTTTGTTTTGTTTTGTTTTTAGAGACATGATTTCTCTGGATAACAAACCCTTGCTATTGAGGACTCACTTTATAGACCAAGCTGACCTTGAACTCACAGAGATCCTCCTTCTCTGCCTTCAGAGTGCTGGGATTAAAGGCATGCACCACCATGCCCAGTGCAATAGTCATCTTTATTCAGAGCAGCAGACGATTTATAGTCTGAGGTCATGTGAGCAAAGCTCACTTGAGTGCGAGTTGTATACACTCACAAGGGCAAGGTCACAGGAGTTCAGACTGGATAGAGTCAAAAGGATAACCCAGTCTTGGAAGGGTGACCTCCATAAGGACGGTAAAATGAGTGATGTGAAACTAGCCCACTGTTACAGCTGGGAGGGGCACAAAAGCACATGCCAAGAACAGCCCCTCTTGTGGATGGACAGCAGTTATAAGATGCTTGGAATTTCCTCACAAGCTTTCAGAAATCTTCTTCACACAGCGTTGTTCATGGACCATGTTCTGACCCAAGGATTTATAGCATACCTGAACATATATACGTGGTGATCATTCACCTTCTACACTAATCAGAAACACAAAGACTTCTGAGAACCACACACTCTGCCGAAGGCTTCCTCGGTGTGTGGCCTCCCTTAATGGCACCTCCTGGGGACAGCCTTCAAGGCCCACATCCTCCAGAGTTTTACCTTAATCCATACATTTCCCATTAATTTTTAATGTGTCATTTGACTTTTGTAATTTTAAAATAAAATGCTATTTTTATTTATTTTTATCCAACTTAGGCTTTTCCTTAGGAATTCTCAAGGGTCCACAAAGTAAGAAGCATGTTTTTCAAGTAAACGTTAACCCTATAAAATATAAAGAATACTTACAGTTATCTTTTTAGTCTCTGCATTTGGGGTTTATTTCCCCTACTTAGAAAGTATGCTGACCATTTAAAATGCATTTGTTTTGTATGAGCAAGAAACAGTTTAACATAAAAAGAATATTAATAAAAAGAACTAACTAGTACATAGCATTGAAATCAGTTCAAAGTCTAAGACGGCTAACATAACAGAAACATAATGCTGTTTTCATTATTGATAGAGAAATAGACAATATTCTTTTAATCACCCTTTCCAGCCTTGTTTGTTAAGTCCACTCCAGTGTACAGTGATTATCTTCTTCCCAGGGAAGAATGTTATTTTCTTCCTTAAGGAAATGTCATTTTTTTTCACAACCTCTTCTTGACTATTCCCTTCCTAAGTCCTCACAGGTATGAAAACTTACTACCTCTTATAGGGACCATTTCTGCCAAGGATGGGCCTGTGCTCCACTGTGGTGAGGTCACAGGCTTCTGGCATTTTCCAAAAGTGTCTTTGGGGTATGGGCCAGGGGAGGAGGGTACCAACACTGTCACACAGAAATGGAGGACTCCGGCTGGAGGAGGATGGTGAGGACAACTGGCTTTGACTCCAGTAGTGCAAGATTTTCTTCACGACACTGACCATGGTCTTTCTCAGTCCTTTCACACTTACACAAAGCCCAGATCCAGACACAGTGCCACCCTGACACTCCCATCCCTCTCATACACAATAGATCCTCTATCTATGTCTGGCTACACATTTTATACAGATGACAGCCTCTTCCTCTCAGATGACCACATCAGACTAACCCTTGGTTATCAATATTCATCCTCCTATTCCTCTACCTTCAAGATCCCCTGTTCTGAATCTCATCTCCTCATGCCCCTGCTTTTCCTTAGCCCAAATGATGGCCAAACATCCACTGAATCCCCTAAATTCATCAACTCATTTGTCCAAAGTCTTTATACATTGAACACTCTGAACTAATCCTACACTTCAAGTAACAATACATAACAAAACCCAAGCCATCTCTCTCTCTCCTCACTTGGGTCAAGGACATCCAACAAACTCTCCTCAATGCCACTGATCCCTCCTTCAGTGTCTCCCACTGCTTTCTTTGTACATCTTTTTAACTCTCTCTTTTAGCTACAGTCCCTCCCACTGTAGACACCCCAGTTGCCAATGCCCCACCCCACTACCAACAATTTGTCCCTTTGACCATACAAGTCCCCCTTTGGAAACCAAGCCAAGTTCTCTCAATCTATCCACACCAAACTCCAAAACCTGTTATAAACCGTCCCACTCACCATTTGCCAAGAGCCTCCCCAATCATTCATGATCCTAAAATATCTCAATTTCAGAACCCACCTGAATACCGCAGGAAAGACTATGCTGATTTAACAAAAGCCTCTCAAACTATAATCTCCCTAATACAACCAGACCCTTCTTTTAGATAACATTTGTTTTGTAATTAATCTTGTGTGGCCTCCTCTCAAGAACTCTCAAACAGACTCCAGATAAATGCTCCTGTCAGTCAACAGCCTTAGTTTTCAAATGCCCATTACCTACTACTAAGGGTGGGACCTCTCCCCCTTTCCTTAGGATCTCTCCCCCTTTCCCTGGTCTTGGGACCCCTCTTCCTAAATACCAGGGCTATGAACCTAACAGTTTCAAATGTATATCCAAGATAATTTTTTCTAAACTCCTAAATTTGTCCCTGTCCTTAGACTCTGCCCCAGTAGATTTCAAATAAACTATAGACTTCCCCACCAATTCTAGTACCAGCCCTATCTGTTCCCTTGGAATCTACATCCTGGTCCAGCCTCATAGACTACACTTTCCTATGGTACAAGTAAAACAGCCTGGTCTTCCTGGCCTTGACCAGCAATGCAGCTTCCTTGGGTCCCCTAAAAACAATGCCCCAATGTTGTCATCAGGAAGCAGCTAGAAAGAATGGCATCCCCTTATCCAACACCCAGTGACCCAACAAAAAGGTGGGAATGTGGGACTCTAGCCAGCAGGAGCATGGCAATCATGCTTCTCACAGCCCTTCCCCTTCTGCCCTCCCCTTTGCTAAAAACCCACTAGATTACATTCCTGAAGTTAGCCCCCAAGGTCTATTTCCTTGGCCACTTTCTCCTCCTGTGGCTGATTGCCATGGTCCAGTTATCAAAGAAGCGAAGTCCAACAATCAAAATCCCCCTTTGCTCACCTAATTAACATTCCCAACTAAAATTAAACACCTAATCCTAACACAGGATTTCCCCTTTTCCCTTTATAAACTGTTTTATGGGCCACAACTGTCTCCTCTCTATCCAGAAACATCCTTTGTCATACACACACACACACACACACACACACACACACACACACATGCACGCACACACGCACGCACAGGCACATACTCACTTGGAGACAAATACCCCTTCACCATCTCCCTTGTTCCCTTCCCCTTCTCCCTTCTCCTCTAGCTCCTGTCTTTGTCTCTTATTCTTCCCCCTCTGTCCCTCTGGAGCACATAAATCTCCTCTGTGCTACAATCTCGGTCTTGGGGTCTTGGGGTGTCATGAGCTGACTCTGAGATTCCCTACACCAAGTACACATTTCTCTTTTTGCTGTTTGGGCATGTCAGTAACCACTGCGATGGCTGAAGATTCTTCTCCTTGGCTTTTGTCTTCTAAAAGTAAAGAATGCAGCCAAGAGACACTGACAGTTAAAGCAGAAGTTTATTAAGCGAAGCAAACACTCCAAAGAGATTGAAGTGGGCATGGGCTGTCCCCAAAGTGAGTAGCAGTGCAGTGGGTTCCACATTGTGGGTTTCTAAGATGTTTCATGAATATTTATGAGAGAGGTAGCATATTCCAAAAGTGACACAATTGTGTTTCCTTCAATTCATGGTGGACCATACCTCTCTTTTATGATGTTTCTCTTAGAAAATCCCATGGACCAGAGGTCAGTAGGATAAGGTAGGAATCCAAACCACAATATGAAAGACACTGTATTAATGCCAGAATCCTTCTGAACACGCAGAAAGCAAAGATTAATTGAAAATGAAATGCATAATGAATCCAGCGAGTTGCTGACAGCACTTTCCAGGGTTGGTTGTGACTTTTCCCCAGAACTCATTTTCCATGCATCTGGATGGTGATGCCTTCACCCTGCACAGCACAATGCTACTGATACAGCTTGACTCGGAGTCCAAACTACCATATGCAGTGAACTGCAGTCCTTGTTTTTAATCATTCATAGAATGGCTTGGGGTCTTGGTTTAGTAACAGAAAGCTAAAACTACTGAATTTTCCTATTGTCATTCCTCAGCTTAAAATAATCCAGAATTTTGGGATTGGATTGTGGTACAATGTTTGATTTTTCAAGTATGTTTTGAGTCACTGATTAGAGTATCATAGAAGTGAATTTTGACTTGGGATTAGGGCAAAATTTTTGAGAAATTTTGAAATTGTTCTAGCCATAATTCAGTCACTGGTACTATATACATTTATGGGAATTGGTATTTTCAGCATTGATAATCATAAAGTCGGAATATTGATCAACCCTGAAAAATGGTGAGATTGTTCAATATTTTGCAGCATGAAATATTTTACCAAGATTTAATTTTGTATGTTTGTGTGTGTGTACGTGTATGTACATGAGTGTGTGTACATGTGTGTACATGAGTGTGTGGACCTGTGTGCATGTGCATGCACATTTATACATGGTCAGAGGACAACCTCAGGGGTCATTTCTCAGGTGCCATCCACTTTTTTTTTTTTAAATAAGGTTTCTCACCAGCCTAGACCTCACCTAGTAGGCTGGCCAGTGAACCTCAGGGATCCACCTTCCTGTCTCCTTGATACCTGGATCGTGAGCCTGAATATTTTTTTCCTTAAGTGGATTCTAAGTTTAAACTTGGTTCCTCACACTTACAAGGCAAACATTTAACTAAATGGGCTGTTCCCACAGCCTTAAGGCTTCATTCTTTCTTATAAAAACATGTTTGTGTGAGTGATGTGTGCATGATGGTGAAAGCTCTGTTGTGTGTCTGGAGGTCAGAGGACAACTTTCTGGAGTCAGTTCTCTGCTTCCAGCTTTACATGGATTCTGGCATAGAATTTTGATTGTAATGCTTACACAGTAAACTATTTACCAGCTGAGGTTATCTCCCCGACCCAGAGGATTTAATGTGTAGATGCCCATAGAGGCCAGGAGAGGGCAACAAAACTTCTGGAGAAGAGCTGGAGTTACCCGTGGCTGGGAGCTGCAGGAAATAGATGCTTACAACCAAACTTGGGTCTTTTGTAAAAACAGCAAACACTCTTAAATGCTGAGCCATCTCCCTAGCCCCAAGATTTCATTACTCATGTGAAAAAGCAAGACTCCAGCAGTTGACTGCAAAGACAACGAAGAGACCTCTAGGAAACAACAGAAGCCCTAGTAAACATGGCACTGGCAGGCCCTGTCCTTCCCCTTCCCTCCTCATATAAACCATACATTGCGTCCCTGAAGCTAACTACCAAGGTCTATTCCCTTATTTGGACACTTTCTTATGCCAGACTCATTCCTGAGGCTGACTACCAAAGCCCAGGAATCAAAAACCTTTTTTGACTCACCTAATTAACATGTCCAATCAAAATGTACCACTACATCCTAGCCCAGGCCTAACACAGACCTCTCCTTTTCTCTTCTTAAAAATTACACCTGCCTCCTTTGAGGCTCCTTTTCTGCCTGAGTCAGAGAACGGCCACTTTGACTTTTCTTCCCTGCTGAATAAAGGATCTCTCTGTGAAAGTGGGTGTTTGGGTGTGGTTTGTGCCTAATCCAGGAGCTGGTAGGGAGCCCTCACTGCATGTAAGTTTCTTCAGCGTTTATAGGGACTTACGCTGTATCAGACATATAGATGAGGCTCAGGCAAAATTAAGGAAGAATTAGTAGGAAGAGTATAAGAGCTGGCATACAGAAAGGGGTGCTATAAATGTTGACTTTTGAATAGGACATAGCAGGTACACACATCAACTCATAACAACTGTGCTGACCTACACAAGATCACGTCAGTCAAAATTCCAACAGGAATGGTCAAGGAGCTCCCAAGGCGCCAGCTTTGATGGGAGAGCTATTGACAGTACCTGGTTGCTGAAGGAGAGAGAGAGTTAGGTTGTCTAAGCCTCGGTGGATATACCCACATCCATGCACATAGGAGCTAATTGGACTCGGGGGCTATCAGTAACAATAACAACAGAAAATATGAAGTTTGGAAGACGGGGGTGGTGGGAACAATCATGGATGAATACGATCAAAATACACTGGATAGATGTATATAAATTATAGGAAGAAAACACTCCTCCTCCTCCCTGCCCCACCCCTACCCTGCACATACAGACTTTCCTTTTCTACATAATATCCAAGGTCAATGTGGCAGGCTAGCACTGTTACCTACTGTCCATGCCATCCTCTCTCTCTCTCTCTCTCTCTCTCTCTCTCTCTCTCTCTCTCTCTCTCTCTCTCTCTCTCCGCTCTCTCTCATGCCTCATTCTCTCTCCTTTATCCCTTTATCTTCTCTTACAGCTACCTCTCTCAAAATCCAGAGGCTGAATTGATATCTGAGTTTATATCTTTACCCCCTATTTTTATTCTGTTAATCAACACTCCCACATCTCCTCCTCCTATTTTTCTTTGTCCCTGTTATTCCCAATTATTCCCCTCCTCTATTTCTCCCCTAGCGAACCAACACTAATCACATGTCTCACTGTGGTTCCTCACTTCTCTTTTTCTTTCCATGTACAGCATGATAACTGATATGTTAACATATACAGCATTATCAGCACTCCCTTACTTGCTAAAACAGTTGATACATAACGGTTATATGTTTTGTACGTAACTGGCACTCTATTACCACAGTAGGCTCACCACTGGACATTGACTGGTGCTACCCATAGTACTCAATCCTTGGTAGAGGACTGGGGATCCTGTCTGATATCTGAAACAATAGCCTAACAGAAAAAAAATCACACTACACAACCTACTCATTTCTGAACACTGCATTGAAAGAAGACAAGTGGACTGAAAAACAAAACAAAACAAAAAAACAGAACAAACTAAAAGAAAAAAAGTACAAATCAACAATCTTAACCAACAATCTAACAAGACAAGCAGGCCTGGGTTTAAAACTCAAGCAACCTGAAAAAATAGCATATTCCCTCCCCCAGATTACCAGTACCAGGACTCCAACAAATTCAGGAGAGGGCCAGAGAGATGCCTCAGTAGGGGAAGGCCACTAAGACTAAAGACCTGAATTTGACCCCCGGTATGTATTTGTGAAGGCAAAGAGTCAGCTCCTCTCAGTTGCCCTAAGGCCTCCAGAGCCAAAGGGACACATGTCAGATCTTGTAGACCTTTAGAGAAAAAATAACAGTGCTTCTCAAACTATTTTAGAAAGTAGAAAAAAAGAACACCCCAGATTCCTCTCATAAAACACACACACACACACACACACACACACACACACACACACACACACACACACACACACACACACACACAAGAAAATTACAGGCAAATCTCCCTAATTAACATAGATTTTTAAAATCCTAAATAAAATGCTTATGAACTAAATTTAAGGTTATGTTTTTTTTTAAAAAAAAATGAAGATTTCTTTCACCAGGATTGAATGGTCATTATCTCAGAGATGCATGGATAATATAACATATATAAATCAATAAATGTACTTCATCTGATGAATGGACTCAAGGACAGAATCATGATCATCTCTGTAGATGCAGTAAAGACCTTTGACCAAAAAATCCAACATCCTTCAATGATAAAAGCCTTGGAAAGACTGTGGAACATAACATGGTAAAGATTTTCTTTCGCTTCTTCTTTTTTTTAAATTTTATTTAATTTATTTATTTTATGTAATCTTTTTTTATCCCTCTCCCGGTCCACCCTCTGACTGTTCCAGATCCCATACGCCCCCTTGTGTCTCCACAAGGATGTCCCCACCACAGGATACCTCCCCACTCCCTGGAGCCTCCAGTCTCTTGAGGGTTACATACATCTTCTCTGACTGAACCCAGACCTGGCAGCCCTCTACTGTACATGTGTTGGAGGCCTGATCTCAGCTGGTGTATGGTACCTGGCTGCCGAGAGATCTTGGGGTGGGGGTGTTAGAGGTTAACTGAGACTGTTGGTCCTCCTACATGGTTGCCTTCCTCCTCAGCTTCTTCCAGCTTTTCTATAATTCAACCACAGGGGTTAGCAGCTTCTGTCCATTGGTTGGGTGTAAATATCTGCATCTGACTCTTTCAGCTGCTTGTTTGGTCTTTCAAAGGGCAATCATGTAGGCCCCTTTTTGTGAGCACTCTATAGCCTCAGTAACAGTGTCAGGCCTTGGGGCCTCCTCTTAAGTTGGGTCCCACTTTGGGCCTGTCGCTGGGCCTCCTTTTCCTCAGGCTCTTCCCATTTTTGTCCCTGCAGTTCCTTCAGATAGGAACAAGTATGGGTTAGAGTTTTGACTGTGGGATGACAACACCATCCCTCCTCTCGATGCCCTGTCTAACTGCTGGAGGTGGGCTCTACATGTTCCCTCTCCCCACTGTAAGGCAGTTCATCTAAGGTCCTGAGAGTCTCACTCCTCCCCAGTCTCTGGTACATTCTGGAGGGTCCCCCACTTTCTACCTCCCAAGATTGCCTGTTTCCATTCTTTCTGCTGGCCCTCAGGGCTTCAGTCCTTCCCCCAACCCCTGACCCAGTATCTGATCATGTTCCCCTCTTTAGCTCCCTGTCCCCTTTGCTAGCCAGCACCCTCTCTCGATTCCCCCTCCTGTGATTGCTATCTTCTCCCTCCCAAGTGGGACTGAGGCATCCTCACTTGGGCCATTCTGCTTGTTAACCTTTTTGAGTCCTGTGGTGTAACCTGAGTGTGATACACACACACACACACACACACACACACACACACACACACACACACACACTTGGCTAGTATCCACTTATTAGTGAATACATACCATGCATGTCCTTTTGGGTCTGAATTACCTCACTCAGGATGATATTTTCTAGTTCCATTCATTTGCCTGCAAAACTCAGGATGTCCTTGTTCTTATTAGCTGCATAGTATTCCATTGTGTAAATGAACCACATTTTCTGTATCCATTCTTCTGTCATGGGACATCTGGGTTGTTTGCAGCTTCTGGCTTTCACAAATAAGGCTGCTATGAACATAGTGGAACACGTGTCCCTGTGGCATGGCGGGGCAACATTTGGGTATATTCCCAAGAGTGGTACTGCTGGGTCTTTGGATAGATCTATTTCCAATTTTCTGAGGATCCTTCACATTGATTTCCAGAGTAATTATGCCAGTTCGCAATCCCACAAGCAATACAGAATATCCCTCTTTCTCCACATTCTCGCCTGCATGTGCTGTTACCTGAAGTTTTGATCTTAGCCATTCTGATTGGTATAAGGTGGAATCTAAGCATCGTTTCGATTTGCATTTCCCTGATCACTAAGGGCTTTGAACATTTCTTTAAGTGCTTCACAGCCAGTCGAGATTTCTCTATTGTGAATTCTCTGTTTAGTTTTATACCTCATTTTTTTATTTGTTTCTTTGGGTTTTTTGGTGGTTAGCTTCCTGAGTTCTTTATATATTTTGGATATTAGCTCTCTATCAAATGTGGGGTTAGTGAAGATTTTTTTCCCAGTCTGTAGGTTGCCAATTTGTCCTAATGACAGTGATGTCCTTTATCTTACAGAAGCTTTCCAGTTTCATGAGGTCCCATTCATCAATTCTTGATCTTACAGCGTGAGCCACTGGAGTTCTGTTTAGGAAATTTCCCACTGTGCCGAAGAGTTCAAGACTCTTTCCTACTTTCTCTTCTATTAGATCCAGCGTATCTGGTTTTATGTGTAGGTCATTGATCCACTTGGACTTTAGTTTTGTGCAAGGTAGCAAATATAGATCTATTTTTATTTTTATATGTACAGACTGCAGGTTAGACCAGAACCATTTATTGAAGACACTTTCTTTTTTCCATTGGATACTTTTGGATTCTCTATCAAAGATCAAGTGTCCGTAAGTATGTGGTTTTATTTCTGGTCTTCAATTCTATTCCATTGATCAACATGTCTGTCTCTGTACCAATACCATGCAGCTTTTATCACTATTGCCCCATAGTATAGCCTGAGGTCAGGGACGGCAATCCCCTAGCAGGTCTTTTATTATAAAGAATTGTTTTCACTATTCTGGGCTTTTTGTCTTTCCAGATGATTTTGAGAATTGCTGTTTCAATGTCTTTGAAGAATTGTGTTGGGATTTTGATGGGGATTGCATTGAATCTGCAGATTTCCTTTGAAAGGATGGCCATTTTTACTACGTTGGTTCTGACATTTCATGAGCATGGGAGATCTCTCCATTTTCTGAGATTTTCTTCAATTTCTTTTTTGAGAGACTTGAAGTTATTGTCATACAGATATTTTACTTGTTTAGTTAAAGTTACCCCCAATATATTTTATATTAGTTGTGGCTGTTGTGAAGGGAATTTTTCCCCTAATTTCTTTCTCAGCCTGTTTATCATTTTGTATAAAGGAAGGCTACTGATTTATATGAGTTAATTTATATCCCGTCACTTTGCTGAAGTTATCAACTGTAGACATTCTCCAGTAGAATTTTATGGATCGCCTATGTATACTATCAAATCATCTGCAAATAGTGAGACCTTGACTTCTTCTTTGCCCATTTGTATCCCCTCAATCTCTTTTTGTTGTCTTATTGTTCAAGCTAGCACTTCAAGTACTATATTGAGTAAATATGGGGAAGTAGGCATCCTTTTCCCAGATTTTAGTCAGATTGCTTCAAGTAGCTCTTCATTTAATTTGATATTGGCTTTGGGTTGCAGCAAATTGCTTTTATTATGTTTAGGTATGGGCCTTGAACTCCTGATCTCTCCAATATTTTTAACATGAAGGGATGTTGTATTTTGTCAAATGCTTTTTCAGCATCTTAGGAAATGATCACGTGATTTTTTTCTTTATATAGTAGATTGTGTTAATGAATTTTCATACACTGAACCTAGCTTGCATCCCTGGGATGAAGCCTACTTGATCATGGAGAATGATGGTTTTGATGTGTTCTTAGATTTGGTTTGCAAGAATTTTATGGAGTATTTTTACATCGATATTCATAAGCAAAATTGGTCTGAAGTTCTCTTTTTCTTGCATCCTTGTGTGGTTTAGGTATCAGAGTAATTGTGGCTTTATAGAATGAATTAGGTAGTTTCCTTCTGTTTCTATTTTATGAAATAGTTTGAGGAATATTGGTATTAGGTCTTCTTTGAAGGTCTGGTAGAATTCTGCACTAAAGCCATCTGGACCTGGGCTTTTTTTGGTTGGGATGTTTTTAATGATTTCTTCCATTTCCTTAGGGGATATGGGCCTGTTTAGAAAGTTTACCTGCTCTTGACTTAATTTTGGTATATGGTATCTATGTAGAAAACCATCCATTTCATCTAGATTTTTCCAGTTTTGTTGAGTACAGGCTTTTTGTAGTAAGAGCTGATGATTTTTTGAATATCCTCTGTTTCTGTTGTTATGTCTCCCTTTTCATTTCCGATTTTGTTAATTTGGATACTGCCTCTAGGCCCTTTAGTTGGTTTGGCTAGGGTTTTATCTATCTTGTTGATTCTTTCAAAGAGCCAGTTTTTGGTCTTATTGACTAATTCTTTGTATCCTTCTCTTTGTTTCTATTTGGTTGATTTCTGCCCTGCGTTTGACTATTCCCTACCTTCTACTCCTCTTGGGTGTGTTTGCTTCTTGTTCTACAGCTTTCAGGCGTGCTATTAAGTTGCCAGTATTGGATCTCTCCAATTTCTTTAAGAGGGCACTTAGTGCTATGAACTTTCCTCTTAGCACTGCTATCATTGTGTCCCATAAGTTTGGGTATGTTATTGTCATCATTTTCATTGAATTCCAGGAAGTCTAATTTCTTTCTGTATTTCTTCCCTGACCAAGTTATCATAAAGAATTGTACAGTTTCTATGGGTATGTGGGTTTTTTTGTTGTTTTTGTTGTTGAAAACAAGCCTTAGGCCATGGTGATCTGATAGAATGCATGGGATTATTTCAATCTTCTTGTTGAGGCTTGTTTTATGCCCAATTATAGGGTCAACTTTGGAGAAGGTACTGTAATGCCCAGTTCTCGAGAACCCCAGGAGACCACCAGGAATTGCAAGTCCAATACAGTAACAGTCTTTATTACATGAGTCTGACCTGGATCACAAGCCTTTCCTGCTCGACAGGGTGGGAATGCGATGCTTGAGTCCAGTGGCTTGAGATATATATAAGAGTATGCGTAAACTGGCATTCTCGAGCTTTGGTGTTACAGGATTGAAGGGGTGAGGGGATGTCATCCTTCAAACCTGATAATGTTTGTTCAGAAAGCAGGTGGAACTGCACAGGAAAGGGACCTTCCTTATCTGGGAAGTATTAACTCTTTGCATTATCAGAAGCTAGTGTATTTTACAAACTGGTCACAGCTGTCTGGGAACATTTAATTGCCTCTTTCCCAGAGTCTAAGAGTGGATTTTTATCATTTCAAGGATATTGGCTCCTGCTTCCTTCAAGGGCAGGAGCCATCTGCACCAGAGAAACTCTGGTTGTTAATCAAGGTAGAGAGAATGCTGAGGCTGGAGTAGGCTACCTTCTGTCTGTTCCCAAGGCTGGCTGGCACCTGCCCAGGGAGGTCAGGGGTCGGGGGAGTGCTTTCATGAAAGAGGGATTGCAACTGGTTGGGCTCCTTTTTGTCTGTCCAAAGACCCTAGGCATCTATGCTGGGGAAAAGGGTGGCTGGGTGGAGGAAGAGAGTGCTAACTGCCCTGGCTCTGAGCAGAGACAGGAGAAGCAGGATTTGATGTGCAGAGATGAAAGGTGGTTTCACGTGTCTCTTCATTACCATAAGATGCTGAGAAGGTATATTCTTTGTTTTGGGGTGAAATGTTCTGTAGATATTTGTTAAATCCATTTGGTTCATACCCTCTATTAGTTTCACTGTGTCTCTGTTTAGTTTCTGTTTCAATGATCATTAGTGAGAATAAGGGGTTGAAGTCTCTCAATATTTTATGGTGATCAATATGTGTTATGAACTTTAGTAAAGTTTCTTTTATGAAAGTGGATGTTCTTGCATTTGGGGCATAGATGTTCAGAATTGAGACTTTCTCTTGGTCGATTTTTCCTTTGATGAATCTGAAGTGTCCTTCCTCATCTCGATTGATAACTTTTGGTTGAAAATCTATTTTATTGGATATTAGGATGGCAACTCCAGCTTGTTTCTTGAGATCATTTGCTTGGAAGACCTTTTTGCAGTCTTTTACCCTGAGGTAGTGTCTGTCTTTGTTATTGAGGTATGTTTCTTGTATGAAGCAAAATGCTGGATCCTATTTGCATATCCAATCTGTTAGTTTATGTCTTTTTATAGGTGAGTTGAGTCTATTAATATTGAGAGATATTAAAGACAAATGATTATTAATTCCTGTTATGTTTGTTTTTGTAGATGGCATTATGTGCATGTGGTTCTCTCCTTTTGGTTTTGCTGTGAGATGATTAATATCTTGTCTTTGGTATAGATAACCTCCTTGTGTTGGAGTTTTTCCTTCTAGGAACCTCTGTAGGTCTGGATTGGTAGATAGATACTGTTTGAGTTTGGTTTTGTCCTGGAATATTTTGGTTTCTCCATCTATGTTGATTGAGAGTTTTGCTGGGTATAGTATCCTGGACTGGCATTTGTGTTCTCTTAGAGTCTGCATGACCTCTGACCAGGATCTTCTGGCTTTTAGTGTCTGTTGGCAAGTCTGGTGTAATTCTGATAGGTCTGCCTTTATACATTACTTGACCATTTTCCCTTGCAGCTTTTAATATTCTTTCTTTGTCCTGTGCATTTAGTATTCTGATTATTATGTGACAAGAGGATTTTCTCTTCTGGTCCACTTATTTGGTGTTCTATAGGCTTCTTGTACATTTATGTCTTCTTTAGGTTGGGGAAGTTTTCTTCTATGATTTTGTTGAAGATGTTTTCAGATCCTTTGATCTGGTAACCTCCATTCTCCTCTATTCCAATTATTCTTAGATTTGGTTTTTTCATTGTGTTCTGGATTTCCTGGATGTTTTGGGATAGGAGTTTTTTATGTTTTGAATTTTCTTTGATAGTTGTGTCAATTTCTTCTATGGTATGTTCCACACCTGAAATTCTCTCTTCTATCTTTTGTATTCTGTTGGTGATGCTTATATCTGTAATTTCTGACTTTGTTCTTAGGTTTTCCAGGGTTGCCTCTGTTTGTGTTTTCTTTATTCTTTCTACTTCCACTTTTAGGTCTCAGATCACTTTATTCAATTCCTTCACCTGTTTGGTTGTGTTTTCCTGTATTTCTTTAAAGGATTTATTTTGTTTCCTCTTTAAGAGCTTCTACCTGTTTAACTATGTTTACCTGCGTTTCATTCAGTGACTTATTTATATCCTCCTTAAAGGACTCTATTATCTTCATGAGATAGGATTTTAGATCAGCTTCCTGATTTTCAGGTATGTTGGTGTATTCAGGTCTTGCTGTGGTCAGAGAACTGGGTTCTGCTTGGTTTCTGTTGCTTATGGTCTTGCGCTTGCCTCTTGACATCTGTTTATTCCTGGTGTTTGCTGGTCTGGGTGACTCTGTCTAAAATCTGCCCTTTTTGTCCCAGGGGTTGCTTCAAGTCTCCTGGTAGGCCTGTGACCCTGGCTATAGCAGACCTCCTGTGGGGCCTTCCAACTGGAGGATATTCAGAGGGCAGAGAAGCTGCTGATCTATTGCCCTGGCTGCAGCAGATCTCTTGGAAGGCCTTTAGACTGTTGGGCCTTCAGAGGAACAGTCAAACTGTTGACCTGTGTGAAGCTGTTCTCCAAGGAGGCCTATGGACTGTGGTTTCTGTTTCCCTGTGTGTAGCAGAACTCTGGGGAGGCTTTCAATCTGTTGGGTCAGTTGACCTATGTGCAGCAGATCTCCTGGGATGCCTCAGGCTGTGGTGTCTTCAAGGGAGCAGAGCTAATCAAGATTTTCTATAAGACTATAGCCAACATAATACTAAATGAAGAGAAAATCAAAGCATTTCCATTAAGATCAGAAATAAGCACAGATGTCTTAGTAAGGTGTGAAATTATGCTCTAGAACTACTTAGCAAGTGAAGTGTTGCACTTCTGTTAGGATTTATCTCTCTCTCTCTCTCTCTCTCTCTCTCTCTGTGTGTGTGTGTGTGAGAGAGAGAGAGAGAGAGAGAGAGAGAGAGAGAGAGAGAGAGAGAGAGAGAGAGAGAGAGAGAGAGAGAGAGAGAGAGAGAGAGAGAGAGAGAGAGACAGAGAGAGAGAGAGCGCCTTTGGAGGCACACTCCATTTCTCTTGACCCCATTTCCTTTCCCTTGGGTCAGCCCACCCAAGTTGCTCAGCCAAACAGGACAAGCACACATCTGCCCCAGGGCCTTTACACGTGGTAGCTCTTCTGCCTGAAAGTAACAGTGTTACAGTGTTTCTGTGAATAATGCACTCACCTTTCCTGAGCAACTTCTTTCAAATTTCAAACCGTGAGACAATGTGAAGGTTTTCTCTAGTATCTTATGTCCTCCCCACTCACCATTTAATGTTTCATGCTTCAGTGGTCATTTTCTCTAATTGTCCCCCAAATGAGTGTAAATATTATGGGATGAAGATCCTCTGTTCCTGTCCCAAGCACCCAAGACCACTCCCGGAATACAGAAGCAACTCTATGTGCGTTGATGCCTGCACATCTTCTGCAACCACATCCTCCTGGCTGTGCAACCCATCATGCCACATTTGTGTTTCTAGAGATGTAGTGGAGGGAAAGAGTTTCATGTGTACAAAATTACTCACTGGCATTGCAGAAGAAAACACAACTGTAAACACTTAAAATACAGCTCTGACCATCCCTCCTACTTAAAATATTTACAGGTGTGGTATGCTCTTCAGCAAAGACACAGGAAATAGAGTTTTCTCCAACACTATGCATTGTCTACATCGTAAAGCTCCGTCAGAATTGTTTGAAGCCCTTTGAACAGTTTTTTTGCTATCACAAGCCTTTGTGAATGCTAGGTGATCCAGAAGGATTTTAGGTCCAACCAGGCCAGAGACAAAGTCCTACCCCAGGCTCTCAGAATGACTGCTGGGGCCCTTGGTACCTGCTCAGCTCACACTACCCAAAGCTGACAGAAAACAACAGTGGAGAGACTAAGTAGAAGGCTGTAAGTAGCATTGAGGACATTGGCTGTGAGCCTTGGCAGCCCTGAAAGACAGCCGTTTGTCTGTGCCTTCAGCCACCAAACCAGTGACTATGTTTGCATAGCAGGTTCAAGGTGCCCAGGGAATGCCCAAAGTGACTGGCTATGGTGTAAGCGTCATTAGAGAATCTCCTCACCCCTAGCACCTTCACTTACTTACAAGAAAATGGGTATGGGAGTGAATTTCTACAATCTAAATTTAGAGAATTTATTAACACAAGTTTTGATTTTTAGCAGATTTTTAACTCTGCTTAACATCTGCCTGGTACCCAGGGAAAGAGAGTCAGCTTATCCGTCTCATGGTAGCCTAGACCAAGTTGCTTAGATGGGCCAGATTCTTCTTTGAAATGATCACAGCACCATAACCCCTAATGCTATGTATGTAAAGGGCTGAGCTGAAATATCAAAGCAGCCGCCATGGCCTGACACCAAGTCAGAGCGCCTGTTAATAGCTGGGTTTTCCTTTCTGTTTCAATATTCAGTCTAAAATTCTCCTAACCAATTGGAATTTCCTATCAACCATCCTTTCCTTTTTATACAATTTTCCTTTCATTGTCTTAGGCAAGCAATCCTTTAAAATTAGCACTTACCTTTTTCAGATTTTAATTTTAGAAATCTTAGAGAAAGTTTAAAGATAAAATTATAATGAGATAAGCAAAAATCAAAAAGTAAAAGCTAGACAATACATCATGTACTTTGTCCCTGTTTTTATTTATACATTGCATGCATACATGCATAAATTCAAATTTAAAAATGGGATGTATCTATGTCATTTTGTTTCTTTTTTAGTATAACTTTGCATCTGTCCTCCAGTTGTTAACAGTGTTTCAAAGCTTTAACTAGCCCTGTGCTATAAACTCTAACTATTTTGGATAGTTTCTAATTAAAAATGTACTATAATAACATTCTTTTGTTGTTACATTTATTGATTTGGGGTGTGTGTGTGTGTGTGTGTGTGTGTGTGTGTGTGTAGCCAGGGCGCTAATCATTTGCCACATCACACATGTGGAGGTCAGAGAACAACTCTTCTTCCACCACCTGGGTTCCAGGATCAAGCTCTGGTCTCCATCTTGGCAGTAGATGGCTTTACCTGCTGCGCCATCTCACAGACCCCTCGTTCTTATACAAACCTCTGGGTAGTTTCTGATTGATCACTTAAAATAGATCTCTAAGCTGGGGCCCAGTGACATGCTCCTTTAAGCCTAGCACTCAAAAGACAGACAGATGCATCTCTCTGAGTTCAAAGCCTGATTCTAGACCAGCCAGAATCTCTACATAGAAAAAAAAAAGTTTTCTAGCTGAGTAAATACTGAGTTAAATAGTTTAAACAATTTCAAATAAAGACTTGCTGTCGAATTGTAAATGCGTTTACTTTAAATCACACCAAGCTTTGTGTGTATTATTTATATGCATAGATTTACTCATTTATATTCATCTATGAGGAGTTATATGACCCAAATCATTAGCAAAACCAGGGTGGTGTTTTTCTACTTTTAAATTGTTTCACCAGTGAGCCCCCAGTTTCTCCCTGTCTGTTCCCACAGATACAGATAACTGTGCCTGGATTTTTACGTGGATTCCCTGAATTCAAAGTCAGATCATCATTCTTGCACAGCACAGTTTACCCTACTGAGCCTGCCCTACAGACCATGCTTGGTTTTTTTTTTTTAAATTGTCATGCAAAATAATAGATTTTATGCTAGCATTTTCATACTTATATGTCATCTTACTGCTTCTTATTAATCTCCTGCCGCTCTATCCGCCATACCAGCCCCCTTCTCTCCGGTTACTGGTCCCTCAACCCCTCTGCTGCTTCCATGGAATATGTGCCCCATTTCTCTCTTTTCATCCTCTTCCTCCCTCTTTTGGCCCCCTTCTGCTTTTAGTACGAATGTGCCCAACACACACCAAAATAAATAACTGGAATATGAGAGAGTCTAGTCTTCCAGAGTCAGCATCCATCTTCTTGCACATGTCACAGCCTCATTTTTCTTTATAGCCAAATAAAATCCCAGTATCTAGGCCCACCTCATTTTCTTTATGTGTGTAAGAGTTGCTGGGCATCAAGGCTCGTTCTACTCCATAGCTATTGTGACTAGTGCATCAATAAACGTGCTGTCAAGAACCTTCGCGCTGTGGACTTGTGCTCTTCAGTAGTTATGCCCTTGGTTTTGAAGAGAGCCACACCATGTCGATTTTTACTAGTAGATGTACCAATTTACGTTCTCACTAGCAATGTGCCAGGGTTGTTGTCCCCTCCCCCCATGACCTTGCCAGCATCGGTGAGAAGACAACTAGTGGGAAATTGGTTCTTTTTCTACTGTGTGGTCCTGGGGATTGAACTCAGACAATCAGGCTTGGCTTCAAGTGCTTTTACCTGCTGAGCCATCTCACTCAAGTCATTCTAACTGGGGTACAATGGAGTTTCAAAGCAGTTTTAATTTCCATTTCTCTGAAGGCTGAGGATTCAAACACCATTTTCATCTTAAACAGGAATCACTAGGTCAATGGTCAGGCACCATTTGTTTTGAAATTACAGGCCATGATTCAAACAATCAGATCTGGTCTTCAGTGCTTATTTGTGGCATTCCAATCCCAGAACATAGCCAACAAGCCACCATTTTCTCCAGGAATCGGCTCAGGCTTGAGGGGGTCACATAATGAAACTGGAGGTCATGTGATGGAAGGACGTCTCCCCACTTAATAAATGGCTCCCATTTAATAAATGGCAGAAACATTTATTAAATCCCGGTCTACTATTCATCCTGGGTTGGCCTTAGCCTGCTGAGCTCTGTCATGAACTGAAGTGTGCTCCTGTCCAGCCTGATTAACATGGCCAAAAGTGTGTATTGTTGGTGCTAGTCAGGTTCCATTATGTTGGGAATGGCAGAATGAACTGTTGTTAAAGAACAGAGGGCGTGTTGTGGTTGGCTCATCCCATGACCAGTGCTGCACTGAAGTAAAGATGGATCACTGGGAGAGCTTGTGAAGGAGGGAGTCTATCACCTCAGGGTTGAAGGAAAGGCAGAGAGGAGGATGCAGTCCTTTCTTCTACTTTAAGAAGCCTCATCTCCTGCCCCGTCACCTCTTCTATGCTCTGCCACCTTCCATTACAGTTATCAGGAACAAGGCTTTAACAAACACATAAGACACCCAAGAAGGAGGAGGAGGAGGAGGAGGAGGAAGAGGAAGAGAGGAGGAAGAGGAAGAGGAGGAGAGGAGGAAGAGGAGGAGGAAGAGGAAGAGGAGGAGGAGAAGGAGAAGGAGGAAGAGGAAGAGGAGGAGGAGAAAGAGGAAGAGGAGGAAGAGGAAGGGGAAGAGGAGGAAGAGGAGGAGGAGGAGGAAGAGGAAGGGGAAGAGGAGGAAGAGGAAGAGGAGGAGGAAGAGGAAGAGGAGGAAGAGAAGGAGGAAGAGGAGGAGAAGGAGGAGGAGGAAGAAGAGGAAGGAGGAAAACTATAGACTTCATGAACACATCTATAAAAATCTTGTATGAGGGGGTGGAGGAGATGGGTGAAGGGGGATGGATCAAACAGTTATATAGAGGTCCCTGCAAGCTTTGTTGCCTGCAAAGAAGTGAATTGCAAGAAACAAGAAGGAAAATTCAGTTTAGCCTGACTTAATTGGTATTAGTTCAAACTTCTGGACAAACTTGGTCTGACAACCAAGCCAGTTTACTTTAAACATATTTAGATCCAGTACAGTTTTGGAAAAAAGTTTCCTGGCAACAACTATTCCAATATCATGTGCACAATAAAGCTTTAGGCATGATGACGTCAAAACTCCTTTTCAAAAGTACATGTGACCTCTACCATGAGGATGGTGGATGGGCCTCGGTTCTGGTGTGGTCCCTGACAAAGATGGTGTAGAGGTCAGCAGGTTCTAAAGTACATGTGGCATCTCCCCTAAGGATGGGTTTTATTGACTGAAAGACAAAGCTCAAACTAAAAGTCTAGGGAGGGGAAATCTGGGATTAAATTTTAGGGGGGATTTGTGTGAGGCCTGGGTCTACAGAGAGTAAAGGTTATTAACAACATCCACTCCCAGCCTTGTGGGAGGAAAACAGATATTCAATTCCTCCATGAAAGAGAAAATCATGCACAATTCTCATTCCTGCTTTCTTCAATGTTTATCTGTGAGCACTCTGCCTACTACACAGTCAAACATGCACATAGGTCTTCCGGAGGATTAGAGTTCAGTTCCCAATATTCAAGTCTGATGACTGCCAACAACCCCAATTCAGTTCCAGGGATCTGACACCTTCTTGTGACTCCATAGGCACCTGCATCTTATGTCTACATACCCTTCCACACACATATACATATACATAATTTAAATTTTGTACTTTTGAGACAGGGTCTCTCTATGTAGTCCTGGCCATCCTTGAGTTCACTACGTACACCAAGTTGGCCTCAATCTCATGGAGATCTACATGCCTCGGACTCTCAAGTACTAGGAACAATAAATTATATACCAAAAATTACTTGCAAAACCAATTAAAGGTAACATAAAAAAATCATTGGCCATATCACATTGGTTTTATTCCAGAGATAAAGGAATGGCTTGACATATATGAATAAATAAAATGTAATTCCACATTTAATGGGCTCAACGACAGATATCACATGATGACCTCATTAGATTCAGAAAAGGCCTTCAACAAATTTAAATCCCTTTATTATGAAAGCCATGAAGAAGATAAAAATAAACTATATCACAAAATAATAAGGAATATATACAAGAATATAGCCAAGGCTAGAGAGATGGCTCAGCCACTAAGAACACTGACTGTTCTTCCAGAGGTCCTGTATTCAATTACCAGCAACCACATGGTGGCTCACAACCATCTGTAATGGGATCCAATGCTCCCTTCTGGTGTGTCTGAGGTCAGCAACAGTATACTCATACATAAAATAAATAAATAAATTGAAAAAGAAAAGAAAGGAAAAAGAAAAGAAAGAAAGAAAGAAAGAAAGAAAGAAAGAAAGAAAGAAAGAAAGAAAGAAAGAAGGAAAGAAAGAAAGAAGAGAAGAGAAGAGAGAAGAGAGAAGAGAAGAGAAGAGAAGAGAAGAGAAGAGAAGAGAAGAGAAGAGAAGAGAAGAGAAGAGAAAGAAATTTATAGCCACCACTAACCAGAGAATTGACAGCTTCTCACTAAGGACAAGACCAGGAATCTGCTGTCTTCACTCCCCTTCAGTATAGTGTTTGAAGTCTGAGCTAGAACAATAAGACAAGAAAAGGAAATAGGAGGAATAAAAAAAAAAGCACAGGAAAATGTGGAAGCATCCCTGTTTGCAGGACATGATCTATACAATGGAAACCCATATGCTTTCAGCAAAATGGTAGTATGAGCACAGTAGCCTTAATGAGAGGGAGGTCAGGAAGATGGTCCCAATTTATATATATATATATATATATATATATATATATATATATATATATATTATATATATATATAATAAACCTAACTAAGAAAAGAAAGTCCAGTTTAAGAAACTGATTTAAAATCAATAAAAGGAGCTGAGGGAGATACCAGAACATGGGAAAACTTCCCATGGTCCTGAATCAGAAGAATAAATATTGTAAAAGACAGCCCTCCAATCAAAGGCACTTATAAATTCAGTGTGACATCAATAAAATTTCCAGTACCATTCTTCACATTGAGTAGGAAAAAAATTCTAAATTTGTAGGGAAAACTTAAATTTGAGGTTATTTGCATATTGTTGCTATTAACCGTCAGTCAAAAAGGGCCAGCAAAGACTGTCCCCACACAGTAGGCCGTCTACAGCTGCAGTCGTTTTCCTTCCCTGCAGCCCATGCATCAGTTCTCAGCGTTATTTCCCATGCCGTCGAATTCCTTTTCACAAAGTTCTTGCCTGTACCTGCGCCCTGAAGTGTTTTCCCCCAAGTGTTTAAGCACTTCAGGTTTTATTTTAAAGTCTTTGCTTTAGTTTGAATTGATTTTTTTTTCTCTTCTAGGTGAGAAATATGGATCTAATTCCATCCTTCTAGGTGTGGAATGCAGTTTTTCCTGCACCACTTGGTGAAGATGTTCTCCATTCCGCACTTGACACCTTTGTCAAAACCAGGTGGCTGTAACTGTGTGAATCTATACGCCTGTGTCCTCCCTTCTGTTCCACCGCTCCACATGTCTGTTGTTTGTCTTCATTGATTACCCGGTTTCAAAATTGTTTTTTTTTAACTTTCACCCTTTTATTTTTAAGAGAAATAAATAAAATAAGCATCTAGCTCTTACACTCTTTCCACCTCCTGTCTTCTGAGATGTTCTCTGAGCTAAATGTGGAGAGGTGTGACAGACAAGTCCCATTTATGTCTGAGCACACCACACTTACTCTCTGTGCTTGGACCAGCTGTAGGTTTCTCTGTTAACTTCATTTTACTGCACAGAAACACTTCTCTTATGAGGACTGAGAAGTTAGAGACTTATTATTAAGAAGGCAATTTGATGTTGTGTCCATTTACTGAAATAATACTAGTAAGTTCTCTCCTAGGGCCTATGAGTTTCCAAGCCATGGGTGCTTGGCTAGATTCACCATATAGAGCAGTTCTTAGATCCAGAGCATGGAAGAATCCTTCCATAACGTCCATACTGCTTCTGTACTCGTCTGCACAGTTTGCCAGACTTACAGTTATTATAATAGCTACAAGATTCACAGCTGGATAAAGCCTGTTCATGTTTCTCCCCAGCATCTCCAATACTATGAAAGCAAGCCAACAGGAAGCGGCATCCAGTCAGCTCCACCTTGATTTTTCCACATCCTGTGTCCAAAGTGTGTTGCGTCTTCAGTAACAGGGTCACAGCATCAAGCTCTGCTGGGTAACAGTGACAATCTACACTGTTTGAGCATCTGTAGGACCCTAGTGTACATGCTGCCCCTTTTGGTGCCAGCACAGTGGTATCTTTGTCACTGTGGCTTTTAAGTATAATTTGAGCTCATGCTTTGGATTATCTTCTGCTTTACCTTTTGGCTTGGAATTTCTGTAGCCGTCAGGGTTCTTAGTGCCTCCAAAAGAATTTTAGGATTATTTATTCTAGCTCTGTGGCGAGTGTCATTGAAATTTTGAAAGCGATGGCATGGGATCTGTGGGCCAGTTTTAGTAACAGACTTTTCCACAAATTTACCAATCCGTGAGCATGAGAATCTGTTTTATCATCTACTCTATCAATCTTTTACTTAGATCAGGTTTATTCCTGGTATAGCTTAAGTTTTTCATATGTAAATTCATGTGACTGTGTACACCCATAGGTGCCATATTTGTGCAGGTGTCTGTAGAAAGAGAAAAGGCTACCACATCTGCTTAAGCTGGAGCTCCGTGTGGTTGTGAGTTGCCCAACGTGGGTGCTGGGAGCTGAACTCAGGTCCTCTAAAAAAACAGCATGTGCTTTTAACCACTGAGCCATGACTCCAGCACTTTATTCCCGGGTGTTTTTCAAAGATGAGAATGTAATATTGTTCCATTTTTTTCTAATCAAAGTCATTAATAGTATGTAGAAAAGCTACTGTATTTTTGTATGTTGGCTTTGTAACCTATAACTTTGCTAAAAAGCACTTATCTAATTGGAGTTTTCTGATAGTATCTGTATTTTAAGTATAGGGTTGTGACATCTGAAAATAGGGATAATTTTACTTTTGCCTTTATTACTGGCATATCTTTTATTTATCTTTCCTTGTTGTATAATTCTAGATAAGATTTGAGATACTGAGCCGGATTGAAGAAATTGAGCTTCCTTGTCTCATTACAGATTTTAGACAAAATGATCCCAAAATTTCCCCCATTTATCACTATATTAGCTATATAGACTTTTTCATATATAGCTTTTACTAAATGTTGAGATATGTTTCTTATATTTTAGCGTAAAATTGTGTCATGTTCTGCCATTGCCTATGTCTACTGAGATGCTCATGTCATTCCCTTCCTTAAGTCTACTTACATAGTACATTTAGTCATTTGTGTATTGAACAACTCTTTCACCCTTAGGCTAAAACCAAATTAATCATGATATGAGATCTCCTTAATGTGTTTTTAATTTCATTTACAAGACCTCTATAGAGAATTCTTGTTCCTGTGTTCACTGCAGAAATTAATCTACAGTTTCCTTTTTGTTTTATTCCTAACTAACTGGCAATGTGGCTTCCCTTACTACTTTGTGGGACAATAGAAAATTGTTAATGTGGTTTTTCTTAAACAATGGGAAGAATTCAGCAGGAAATCCACTTGGTCTTTCTTTGTAAGAAGATTCTTGAGTAACTGCTTCGGTCGTCTTCCTTTGTAAAATGAGATTGGTTTATTTTATGTGTTATTTTGCCTGCACGTATACTTGTGCACTATGTGTGGTCTGGGTGCCCTCTGAGGTCAGAGGAGGGCATCAGATGGCTGTGAACCATCATGTGGGTGCTAGAACGAGATGCCAGTCCTCTGCAAGAGCAGCAAGTGCTCTTAACTGCTGATTCATCTCCCCCAGACCAATCTTCCTGCTTCAATCTAAGTTGTTTCTACCTTCTTGGTCCAACTCATCCATTTCTTCTAGTTTTTCTGCCTTTTTTAAAAAGGAGCTCTGGCAAAGTTTCATTAAAAGAAAACGTTCTTGTTTACTTCTCACCGATCTGTTCTGGCATGCTTCTGATAATACCAGAGTCACCTGGTCAATGATAGCCTGTGTGCCTTTTTTTGAGATCCTATATGGGAGGCCCCCTCCCATGCTGCCTAACCTCCAGTCTGATATCTTAGCTGAGCATGACCAACATAAGTTTTTAAAACCCTTGCAAGCCTTACATAAGGTCCAGAAGCAACCCTGGCTGCCATCTGCCAGGTTTATGAGTCTGCTTCTCCCCCTAACCGCCATTGCTTTGAACCAGGTGACAAATCTGGATTAAGAGACATAACCACAAGACTCTGGAACCTCACTGGAAAGGGCCTCACACTGTGATCCTGACCACACCTATGTCTGTTAGGTTGGATGGGATCAGGACATGGATACACCTCTCCCATGTTAAGCCTGCCAGGAGAAACATCCAGCAGCTGAGGTCCAAGGAAGAGACTTCCAGGTGAACAACCACAGGAGCGATTGAAGGTCACCCCACACCCTGTTGATCCGCTGAAAGTGCGACTCCAGCGCTCCTGGTCCTGTTTGCTTGCTGCTCAATGCTTTGCCACACCAACCACTATCCCCACTGCCATCAAAGATGACCTCATCACTGTGACCCTGTTTGGGGAGACACAGACACTCGGGCTGGTTCCTGCAGAAGAAAGGACACCCAGTCTCCTAGGAGAGACATTTGGACTGACCCTGGGCTCCAGCCTAGTAAGGGCACCAGTGAAAGGGGAAGCCCCGGTGAACAGGAGTTTTGGGGAGAGGGTGGTAATGGGGAGGATGGGGAGGGGAACACCCATATAGAAGGGGAGGGGGGGGGGGTTAGGGGGGTGTTGGCCTGAAAACCGGGAAAGGGAATAACACTTGAAATGTAAATAAGAAATACCCAAGTTAATAAAGATGGAAAAAGAAAAAAGACATGGGGACTAAGACTTTACATCTCTGGCTATGATCTGGGACTCCTATTTACTGTCCAACTGCTCCAATTTAGCCTATGGAGACCCATGGTTCCCTTAGGCCCCAACAAGGTCCAACCAACCCCCCCACCCAACCTCTGCCTCAGCCCATCATTGCCCCCTCATCGGGACTCAACACCCTTTTACCCCAGCAAGGTCCCGGTTCGTCAAACCAACTGCTTCCACTTTCCATTTTGCTAACTCCTCCTGCCCAGACTTAACACAGAACTGCTGTTTTTGGGTTATGAGACAGGGACTCTGCATTGGAAATAAGGTAGCCTCAGCCTGGTCCCACCTCAGCAGCTGCACTGTAACCACCACTGTTGCAGGACACTTGCTGTGCCCAGATTATGCTTGCTGGGCTTGTATCTCAGGACTTACTCTATGCATTTATGAGCCGGTTGTAAATACAACTGAGCATTTTTTGTTCTAGTACAGCTTGTACATTGAGTGATTCATTACTCTTGGAAGGATATCTTCAACCAGCTAGCACCTCCAAACAACTGTGCTAAAAGGATGGCCGTTTCCACTGTGTTACTAGGTTCTTTCCTTGGCACAGGGCTAGCCAGAGCTGCTAGTGTAGGGGCCTCAGCCCTGATTCTCCAAGATAAAATACACAAGGCCCTACAGATGCAGATGTACAGGAGATGGAAAAGTCCGTGCATCCCTACAGGGTTCCCTATCCTCCGTGGCAGAAGTAGTCTTATAGAACATAACAGGCCTAGACTTGCTGTTCCTCCAGCAGGGAGGAATCCGTGTAGCCTTAGGTGAGGAATGCTGTTTCTATGTTAATCACTTGGGGGTGGTCAAAGAATCCATGGCCTTAGTCAGAAAGAAACTACAAGACAGAAGAATAGAAAGAGAATAGTCTCAGGGTTGTGAGTCCTTCTTCAATTGGTCTCCTTGGCTGACCACCCCTGTCTCCACCCTGACTGGAGCATCCTCTTATCCTACTGATGCTGGCCTTGACTTATGGTCACGGCGTAATTCAATAAGGAATGGATTTCCATCATTCAATTGATGATTCTCAAAAAGCAATACCTGCCCATAGAAATATCTCAAGAATGTTAGATGGCCAATTTCTCAAGGGAGGAAAGAAAGGACTGAGAGAGTCTGACTCCATGACAGGCTTCAAATAGGCAGTTCAGGAGACTAGGCCTAGATCTCTGTTTCTAAGAACTGGGCAAGTCCAGGCAAGTCAATTATTAGAAAAGCCCCAGGCCTTGGGCAGCCAATCAGAAATTGCCCCACCACCAAAACCACATAACCTGAGGCAAGGGCAATGGAGCAGCAACAGTTTCCAGGTTTCCCCGGCAATAGTTCCCAGCACCCCAACCCACCTCCACCCCCCAGAAATGGATCTGGAATGACTGTAGATATAAAGCCAACCAATTAAGATAAAGGTCACCTACCCCTCTCTAGAATTCCGCTGATATGCTTTAAATCAGACCTTCAAGCCACTTGGGCATCTCCATCTTGGTAAATGGACGTTTGCCCAAGCCCCAACATTCTGGACTTCTGCAGCATAGAACATTCTTTGTTTTGCACACTCTTTGAGTCATGGTATCATTCTTCAGCAAATTGTGGACCCTTACAGTATTATTGGCCCAACTTTGTCTTCTACCCCCTGCAATTCATTTTTCTGTTACATCTTGTTTATTCGTGATGCTTTCTACAGAATTTGTTAAAAAAAAATTTTTTTTTTCATTTCCAGAACTTTTGTTTCTTTTCAGAATCTCAATTTCCATTCAGAAATTCTCCTACATGTTTTTGGATTTCTCTTCTAAATTACTGACAAGTTCTCCAACTGTGATATTTTATAATTTAGGTAATGAATTGATTCCTTACTTAATTCATCTGCTTTTGTTTTGCTTTGTTTTATGCCTCCCACCTCTCTCTCTCTTTCTCTCTCTCTCTCTCTCTCTCTCTCTCTCTCTCTCTCTCTGTGTGTGTGTGTATGTGTGTGTCTGTGTGTCTGTGTGTGTGTGTGTCTGTGTGTGATTGCAGTGGAGGCTAGAAGAAGAAGATGCTAGATTTCTTGGAGCTGGAAGTACAGGGAGTTGTTATTCCCCCAATTTAGATGCTGGAAACCAAGCTCGGATCCCCTGTAAGACCAGCATGTCCTCCCAGTTCTCTCAAACCAGTTCTCAGCCCCAATTCAGCTACTTTATTGAGGCATCCTTTTTAAGAGTGAGACTGAACTTCCTTTCTGCCTTTCCACTCTCTCATTGTCTTTGGTTCCTTGTGTTGAGAACTGAGAGTTAGTGGAAAGGTAAGCAACAGGTTACAGTCCCAGGTTTCCTGCGTTTCTTTGTTTTGTTCATTTGTGAGGAGAGTGTGTCCTCTCATACGCCACCCCTTTTCCCACTCTGCTTTGAGTCCTGGTTTTATGTTTGCTATTTCTCTTTAAGGGTTAAGTGTCTATAATATTAGATATATTGACGAATAGCAGTCCCATTGTGAACTTACTGTAATTAACACCTGTACACTTTACTTTTACCTTCAATAAGGCTCAAAGATTGTGGTCCTCAGGTACTGGTGAAGGATGTAATTTATAGGTTGGATTTGTTGTTGCTGTTGTTGTTGCTGTTGTTGTTGTTTTAAATAGCTACGGCTATCAATGTTTAAGTAGTGAAGTGAGGCATAAACAGAAAGTGAAACAAGAAGGAGTGAATGGGAAGACGAAAGCTGTTTGGATTACAGATAAGAGCCATGGTCGAGAGACTATGGAGTGCAAACCACCATACAATCAGCCTGTGCTTATCATCAACTCTATTGGATCTGGAGTCACCTACGGGTGGAATCCCTACAGGCAAACCTCTAGGCACACCGTGGTGGGTTACCTAGCCTCTGGAAATGCCTTTGAGGGATCATGTTAATTACCTTAATTGGGTTTGGAAAACCATACTGAAAGTGCTTGGCAGCACTCGGTGGTGCTTGCGTCCTCGATGGTGTTAAAAGGAGAGAGGCGGCTAAGCAGAAACATTCATGGTGTGTGATCAGAGGCTTCTAGTTCCTGCTGGTCTGCCAAGATGACCTATACCCTTGAATTGTAAGTAACCGAATGAAGATAAGGTGTGACAGCGTCCAGCTCTCTCTCCTACCTTGATATGGGACCACTGACAAAGAGGAACAATGGGGAAGCTTGAGCTTCGAATGTTGTTTGGAAACAATGTTCACTGAATGTGTAGACTGAGTTATGTAATGTTAGCGTTTAACCTTTTCAACTAGTGAGACCGACATCTCTTTATACTTCTTAGATCTCCCTTTATTTCTTTGAAAAAGTCTTACAATTTTCTCTAAGTTTTGCTGATTATTCAAACTTACTCTAATGTACATTTTATTGCTGACATTTGAAGTTTGGTGCTCTTGGCACTGTTTTTTTAACTGTCTCACTGTTAGCATGCAAACATGAGATGTGTTCTTTTACTGCTATTCTGATTACAGTGTCGTCTTGCTTGTTCACCAGCGTCCCCGAATTCCTCGTGCTGATCTACAGAATGACAGGCATCGTTCTCTTTTTATATTTTTAAATTGGATATTTTATTTATTTACATTTCAAATGTTATCCCCTTTCCCAGTTTCCCCTCTGCAAATCCCATTGTCCCTTACCCTGCTTCTATGAGGGTGCTCCCCCACCCACCCACCTACTCCTGCCTCACTGCCCTGCCATTCCTCTAATCCTAAATCTAAGGATAAAGACAGGTGTGCTGCTGATTCAGGTATTGTTAAACCTGAAACCTGGAAGCAGAAAGACACCCTACCACCACCACTGCTGCAGTGATTATCAACTAAAGCAAGCTTCATCAAATACTGGCCAAGAAGACAGACAGTGGCCAGGCCCGTAATGGGGTATTATCAGAGAAAGTTGCTGAATTAGGTTAGTCACATGCTCATAAAGGCAAAACTCACGAGGCTATGGTATTTCCTGTGTGTCCAATCAGGGACAAGCATACATCCTGACATACTTCCTGCCTCCATATCCCCTACCTATGTGGGATCAAGCACATCCTGTGCAGTTGCAGGGTAACCAACCTTGTTTATTGAAGGAAAAACGCATGCCTTGCTATTTTACATGAATCACAGCCCCCAGAATTCCAGAGAAAGGTATCTATCTGTTCTTGAACAAGTGGAAGCTTACAGGCTAACTTTAGCCCTTGTGTGTAGCCCTTCTCTACTTCCTCCAGTAGAGAAAGTAGGGGTGGAGGTTCAGAAAGTGACAAGATGCCCAGGTTGAGGCCTTCTCATTTTTTCCAAAGATAGAGGAGTCCCACATCTGCCAGGAATCCCAGACAAACGAACATCTGCCCAAACCAGGGTCCAGTGACAGCTCTTGCAAACAGGAGCTTTTTAGAAGTATTTTAGGAATACTTCCCCCAGTATTCCTAGTACAGAACCCTCCTCAGAGGGTCTCCAGCACCTATACTCTGAGACTCCTTGACCTTTGGCCTCTGGTTAGTGAAGGCTTCTGGTCTTTAGAGGCCTCTGGTCCTCTAACTGGGTCAGGAGCATGTAGTCATGGACTGACAGATATGTGCACCGCATGTTTAGAAACAGACAGACCTAAGAACTAACAAAAATTCTCCGGGTTCTTATTCAGCCAAGTCTCCAGGAAAACACAGATAGGACTGTGGGCCTGCATCTCCTTTCACAGTCCTCCAATGGACTCAGCCTTGGGCACTCCCATTCTTAGGCCTATTCCCATATGCACATGGGTAAGTGAGCAGAGGTATGAGGTCCATGTGAGCAAGGAGCTCCACACATACCCTCTCCAGTCTCTCTGAGGGATAACTGGGCAAACCTGCCTGGCCTGGGCTAAGATGAAGTTGGATTTTCACAGAGATCCAGGGCTCAGCATTTCCAGGCTCCCTTCTACCTTTTGGGTCCCAAGATTCACCCTGCACCCTCCCACACACAAATACAATGCTGTTTCCTTTCTTTTGCAAGAGAAGCCCAACACCTCAGTCCTCTAGTGAAAATGGGTTGCTCAGTCGCCCATCTCAAATATTTCCATTTGAGACAGAAAACCTTCCCCGTGACACCAAACCCACCTGCTTCATTACTTAGTCACAGTCCTCACAAGAACAGCAGAATTCATAGGTAGAGGCCAGGCGATACCACCTCTAATGTCTCGCATCTCCCACCTGTCAAGACACATAGTGGGCTAGATGACACCCATGTTAAAATGGAAGACTGGGAGTCTTGGAAGCTTTACTCAGCCTGTAGATGAAATGCACATACGTGGGAATGCATCTACACAGAGTAGGTGCTCCATGTATTATCGCACATGTGAACCCAACTGGCTCCTTTCCAGACCTGTGTTTAGAATGTTTTTCTAAAGTGACCAGATTTCCTGGTTTTCCGTTTTTAAAGAGATCTATAAATATAAAAATGACTCAGTTCCCTGATTTCTCAACCTGCTCTGCCAGAATAGTTACTAAGGTGTTCTGAGAGTTGTTTCCCTTTTGGGAGGTGCTGGGATCAGGGCCTGAGCCCCGTGCATGCTGGGCAGGTGCTGAACCACTGAACTACGCCTGGGACCAATGCAAGAGTTAAGAGTGATGTCCTCCAAGTGCCCTGGATTTTCCTGTACATCCTCTGGTCACTCTGTCCATGTGGTCACCCTGCATTATTTTGGCACCCCACCTCCTCTCTGATCCCTCACCTTCACTCCCCAGGAGCCTAGTTCTTCCTCTGTGGAGCGTCCTTTCCAGGTGTTTCAAGAGGCCCATGTTCCACAGTCATTTCCTCTTCGTGCCCTCATCAATGCTCATCCAAATGATCAGCAAGCGAGCAAGCAATCTGACCAGTGATATCAGCACCCACAAGTAATCCAGAACTGTGAGGACGGTTTTCAAATGCAAAATCCCTATCAGAACAGTCTTTATCAAAGTGAAGTGCAATTGTGTTAATTATGTAATCGTCCCGTCTGGGTTATTTTTGTGGCTGCTATTACATACACTCACTCAGTTATGTAATAGCGATCACTGACTTGGCATCCTTATTCTGAAAGTTTGCCAACACAAAAAGAAGTTGAGGGGAAGACAGTGGGGGAGGAGCTGGGGACGGGACTGTAAACAGTTGGCATGCTTGTTGTTACACATTTCTGTCTCCTAAGTGCTTCACGCTGTGTTTATCACTGGGAGAAAATGAATCTAATAAATGAGATTGATTTTCAGAAGGGTGCTTGAGATTGCAATTATTTTATGAATGAGAAAATCAGAAAGCTAGGTTCGATGTTAGATAGTAGCTGGTTATTAATTAATTCCTATGTTATATGTACATTTAATAATGCTTTGCCCCCAGTGATTAAGTCTGACATGACTCAGGTGATGCAGATGTTCAGGAGTGACAACTTCACTTGAACTTCTTGCAGGTAATATGGAGGCTCCATGCTACCCAGGACGGAGCCCTGTCAGTTCTCCCAGGCAGACAGGGAACCTGGTAAAAATGCTTGTTCTGAGAAAGTATGCTTCTGTGATCCTCCTTCTCCTTCAGAACTGTAGTAAGTACCTCGGCTGGAGAGTATATATGTGTGTGTGTGTGAATGTGAGTGTGTGAGCAAGTATATATGTGTGAATATGTGTATGTGAATACGTGTGAGTGTGAGTGCATATGTGTTTGAGTGTGTATGTGTGTGAGTGTATATGTGTATGAATGTATGTGTGTATCTGAGTGCTCATGAGTGTGTGTCTATGTGTGTGTGTTGTTGAATATGTGTGGTATGTGTATATGTGTAGAATATGTGTATGTGTGTATTGTGTGTATGTGTGTATTTGTGCATGTATGCAATGTATGTATTTGTGTATGTACCTCTGTTACGTGTGTGTGTGTGTGTGTGTGTGTGTGTGTGTGTGTGTGTGTGTGTGTGTGAATGTGTGTGTGTGTTGTATGTGTATGTGTGATATGTGTGTATATGTGATATGTGTATGAATGTATGTGTGTATCTGAGTGCTCATGAGTGTGTGTCTATGTGTGTGTGTTGTTGAATATGTGTGGTATGTGTATATGTGTAGAATATGTGTATGTGTGTATTGTGTGTATGTGTGTGTGTTGTGCATGTATGTGTGTGTATGTATTGTGTGTATGTGTGTCTGTTACGTGTGTGTGTTGTGTGTGTATGTATGTGTGTGTGTGTGTGAGAGAGAGAGAGAGAGAGAGAGAGAGAGAGAGGAGAGAAAGAGAGATATGTGTGACTTGCTCCATATGGTTTACTCAGTCTGCTATCTTTTAGAATCCAGGACTTGCAGCTCAGGGACAGCAGCACCAACCAAGGGCCCTCCCACATTGATCACTAATTAAGAAAATGCCTCACAGCTGGATCTCATGGAGGCATTTCCTCAACTGAGGGTCCTTCCTCTCTGATGACTCTAGCCTGTGTCAAAAAGTTGACACACACAACCAGCCAGTAAGATACCTTACCAAAATTTAACACCAAAAGAAAGAATGAGGCAGGAAAAAATAGGGTTAATTAAAAACAACTGTCTAAATATTTATAATACAGCAGACAGCCTGTGTCTGCTGTCACTAAGGAAAGATAGGAAGCCCTAGCTGTGTTATGACATGAAAATGCTAACCTCCTCCTTTTCACCTGAGGCTTGAAGCGCTCACTGACCCCCATTTTGTTAAGTGTATTCCATAAAGAGAAACAGTGCCATATCTTGCACGACATCTCAGCTCCCTCCTGTCCTTGCTCCAAGGTCACACTCCGAGGAAGTGTCTGCCCACTGTGTTTCCATTGCTGTGGCTGTTCTAATTCTTCTCTGACTTAAGGGATTCCTGCTGAATTTGGAGCAGTGAAGTCTGTCTGTGGGTTTTCTGTTTATCTTCCCCAGACCCCACAGGAGTTCAGCAAGGAGGCAGGAGGCAGGAGGCAGGGCCAGGAGTTTATAGTTTGCTGCTTTCCTAATAAATCCCTTTTCTGTGTATCCTAGCTGATGCACCTCTCCTTGAGTCACTTTTACTTTCTGTGTTCTACTAAAACACACGCACACATGCACACACGCGCGCGCACACACACACACGTACTTAGGGGTTTGTGTTTTAATCACTGTAGGTCAATATCCAATATTCTATAAGAAGCAGGCATGAGTGGCAAATTTGAGTGACAGCCAAGGTCACCCCAGATTCAGAGCTCACATTCTGAAGTGGCTGCTACTGAGAAAGACATATGGCTGTAAAATAAGAATACTAGGGGACATTGTGAGAGGACGAACAATAATGTGACACACAGTCCTACGTGGCCACATGCCAGCAATACGTGTCAGCAACCCAACAGGGAAGTGTATCCATACAGGAGTACCCTTCTTCCTAGGAGAGATGGTTTGGTCTCAGTAGCTCAAATAAATCTGAGAGACAAGATCTTATTTCTCTTTATGGCTATATTAAATGTCATTGTGTGTCTCATATGTACTTTTTTCATGCACTCACCTAGGCTGGTTTTGTTCCCTGGCTAGTGTGCACAGTTCAGCTGTAAACATGGCTGTCCTAGCACTTCTGTGTTGACTTCATTTAGACTGCTTCAGGCAGTAGCATCGGTGGGTCACACGGCAGTTACATTTTCAGTTGTTTTGGAGCCTGCACACCGATTTCCACAGTGGCCATACCAGTTGACATTCCCACCAGGCGTCAGTAAGGTTCCTTACTTCCCACATCCTGGTGTCCAATGGAATCACAAAGAAATTTTTATTTGCCTTTTTCTGAATGCCAAACTTTTTTTTCCACGTATGTATTGACCACGTGCATTGTTTTCATGGAACTCTGTCCATTCACTTCATGTGTAACTGGAAGACGTGTGGGTTTGTAGTTCTTGGTACATCGTGGCTATTCATCTCCTGTGGGAAGTACGGTCAGCGCGACAGCTTTTCCTGTTCTTCGGCTGTCTCCGCCCTGTGATTGCTTCCTGTGCTGTGCAGACATGCTTTAATTTCACATAATACCCCTTTGTAGGAAGGAATATAGTCCAAGAGTGGAGTTGTGTGAGGAAAGTTCTGAGTGCTTGTAAAGAAACTCCCAAGAAACCAAGACAAGGTCTTGTGACTTCAGTTTCTTCAAAACCACAAAATTGTTTTTGGACTTCTTTCCATGCCTCTCCCAGGTGTAACAGACAGCAGTGAGCTTACTTCAGATAATTCATTACATCTGGCTACTGTTTTTGTACATGCCTCTGTGCAAAGCATGTTTTTGCCATTGTGGTTAGACACTTTTGTGACTCCTCTTGACCCTCAGAGTATAAGTTGTCAGATACTCTGTATAAAGTCGGCTAACGCATGAGTGTTCAGTCTGCCTCATTTATTAGACCCATTCTCACAGGCCCCACCACCAACTAAAGTGATTAACAGGCTTTGTTAATCTCAGGCTTGTTCCCTGTGCTATTGGGGTCCTGTTTCAAAAGTCCTTGTCAATGCCTATCTCTGAACTATTTCCTTTATATTTTCATCTAGTAAGTTTAAAGTTTCAGGCATTACGTTAAAGTTTCTGATCCATTTTTAATTGAGTATTGCACATAGTTAACAAACAAACAAACAAAAAAGATAATTGTTCATTCTTCTACAGTACCCAGTTTTCCTAGCACTGTTTGCTAAAGAGTTTGCTAAAGAATTTGCTAATTCGGGGTTGGGGATTTAGCTCAGCGGTAGAGCACTTGCCTAGCGAGCGCAAGGCCCTGGGTTCGGTCCCCAGCTCCGAGAAAAAAAAAAAAAAAAAGAATTTGCTAATTCATTCAATGTATTTTATGACAGTTTTGTCTAAAATTAGGCAGCTGTACCTATATAAATGTACTTCTGGGTCTCTTTCCCTGCTCCATTGAGCTATACATGTGGGTTTGCACCATTTCTATGCTGCTTTCACTAGATCTTTATTATGTATCCCTAAGTTGGGTGTTGCAGCCCCATCATTGTACTCTTTCAACTAAGGCTGGCTGCCTGTGCTGGCCTGTCATGCTTGTCAGCATTGTTCTTCCAGTTCTCTGCTGAATGGCATGGACTCTTGATAGGGACTGCAGTAGGTCTGAAGCTCTTGCTAACACAGCCTTTTTCACAGCCTTGCCTCTGCCTGTGTGTGGACATAGAAGGTCTTTCCATCTGGGATCTCCAGCAATTGTTCTCCTATGTGTCCTAAAGCATTCACTGTAGAGGTCTTTAACTTCTTTGGTTAGCTTTATGTGTAGGCCTTTCCTTTTCTTCCTTTCTTTCATTCTTTCATTTGATTTTTTGTTTTTGTTTGGTTTGGTTTGGTTGTTTGGTTTTTGGTTTTTCAAGACAGGGTTTGTGTGTTTAGTACTGGCTGTCTTGGAACTCACTGTGTAGATCTGAGATCTGCCTGCATCTGCTTCCAGAGTGCTAGTATTAAAGGCATGCAACACTATCACCTGACCTTTCTTTTGCTTTCATGAAGCCATTGTAAATAACATTTCCCCCTGGTGAGTTCATTTATTATTATATAGAAAAATACTGAGCATATGTTGATTTTGTATCCTACCACATTGCTGAAATTTTTAGGATTTTTTTTTAATCATAAGATCATGTGATCTACAAATGGCAATGATTTGAATACCTTTTCTATTTGTACTCTTTTAATTTCTCTCTATTATCTATTCTTGGACTGTTTTAGTTAAGGTTTCCATTGCCGTGAAGAGACACCATGACCAAGGCAACTCTTTTTTTTTTTTTTTTTTTGGTTTTTTTTTTCGGAGCTGGGGACCGAACCCAGGGCCTTGCGCTTCCTAGGCAAGCGCTCTACCACTGAGCTAAATCCCCAACCCCAAGGCAACTCTTTCTTATAAAGGCAAACATGTAATGGGCTGACTTACAGTGTCAGAGTTCAGTCCATTATCATCATGGTAGAAAGCATGGCAGCATCTAGTCAGACTTGGTGCTGGAGGAACTGAGAGTTCTACATCTTGATTCAAAGGCAGCCAGGAGGAGGCTACTGTGTTTCACACTGGCCAGAGCTTGAGCATATGTATCACCTCAAAGCCCCACCCCTACAGTGACACACTTCCTCTAACAAAGCCGCACCACCTTGAATAAGGCCACACCTCCTAATGGCACCACTCCGATGGGCCAAACATTCAAACACATGAGGCTATGGAGCTATACCCATTCAAACCACCACATTCCATCTACAGGCCCCTAGAGGGGTATAGCTATAACATAATGTATTTAGCCCAACTTCCACAGTCATGCAGATGACTAACACAATTTCAACAATGTCTAAACGTCCAAAGTTCAAAGTCTCTTTGAGATCTATGCAATTGCTTAACTGTAATCCCATATAAGATCAAAATAAAAAAGCAGATCACATACTCCCAACATATCGTGGCACAAGATATACGTTACTGTTTCAAAGCAGGGAATGGAGCATAGTGATGAAATACTAGACCAAAGAAAGGCCAAAAACCAGCCGGGCAAGCTTCAAACTATATATCTCTATATCTGATATCAAAATGTTCTTCAGATCTCCAATTTCTTTCACCTTTGTTGACTGTAACACACTTCTCTCTCTTGGACTGGTTCCACTCCCTATTAGCACCTTTCCTTAGCAGGTATCCCACAGCTCGGCCATCCCTAATATTTGGGGTATTCAAGGCAACGTCAACTTCACAGTTTCTTGTTCCAGTGTCTGGGATCCATGCATGATCTTCTGGGCTCCTCCAAAGGGGCCGATGCCAGTTCTCCAGCTCTGCCCTCTGTAGCACTCTAAGCTCTGGCTGACTCCACTCCACTGCTGCTGCTGCTGTTCGTGGTGGGCATCCCAGAGTACTGGCATCTGCAATGTGTTGGGGTCTTCTGGTGCAACTAGACTTCACCATAGCCTCTCCTAGGCTCTCTTCATAACACCAAACCTTAACTTCTTCACATGACCACTTCAGTCCTGGGCCTTCAACTGCCAATGACCTTTTCTCACCTCTCAGCATGCCAAGCCTCAGCTACTCTCCATGACCCCTTCATACCTTCCAAACAAGTATCACCTGAGTGACTCTTATTCATTACCAAGACTGGCTACCTCCACAAGGTAGAACCTTGGCTGCCCCTGGAACACAGCTTATTTCTGCTCTCATAAAACACTCTCCAGAAGATTTCACCACAGAGATGCCCATCTCTTCTTAATCACCACTAATTTCTTAGTTCCAGCTAACCAGCATCAGTTGTCCCAGTAGTACCTTCTATTCTTGGCTCTAAAGCCAAAGCCACATGGCCAAATCTTCCAAGTTCTGCTGCTTGCTGGGGCTGGAACATTGTCAGGAACCATCATAGGACAAAGTGATAACTAGCAGGTGATCTTTCTGAGATGACCGCTTTAGATTAAGATCTACGACAGAACTCTAAAATCATTTTAGGAAAGATTCCAGCTACTAGTATGCTTTTCCTGTTATTATTAAACATACATAACAATCATTAAGTATTAACTCACCCTTTTAAGCAGATCTCTGCAGATCTAAGAAGATGTACTGTCTCATAGTGAAACCGTACAGACAAATAGATCAATTCTCAATTCTTAATGATGATCCTATAAGAATTCCTAAAATTATATCAGTATGTATTGAGCTCTTTTAGATCCTTTTCTGACAGTCAAAACTGCAATGAGAACTCTGTCAGACTCCCATGTGTCACTAGTTAATTGCTTCTAGTTAGTAACCAGACTTTCTTCTACTCAGAGCACATTCCAAGAGGTTGTAAAACAATTAACCAAAGGTCATAAAAAGAGAACTAGTGATTTATTATAGGTGCTAGGACAGAAGATAAAATATTGACTGCGTTTATCTATCCAAAACTTCACTAATAACTTAGTTATGGTTTTTAATTTTCAATGAACCTGTAGAGCTGTGACAGGTGATGAATGTTTAGCCAGATAATTACTCCTACTGGATCTGCATGTAAACATTCATTCACTGTTGTAAACTTCTTATTCAATTTATGTTTTGAATTTTATGTATGAACCTGTGATGAACTTTTACCATGTGATCATGTATTCTGAAAGATGTATAAGTGCTGAGGACAAAGAGAAGAGTCAGGCCTGAGCTGAGGAAAACTTTTTAGACAGAACACTTTTTAGTCAGATCTGAATAGATCTATCTTAATAGATCAGAAGGAGCAGACAGGCTTCTCCTTACCATGGGAACAGGTCTTTTCTTAACAAGGCAGACTTAATCTTATTAAAAGGAACAAAACTTTCTTCTTACAAACTTGGGTTTAATTCACTTAGCACTAAAGGTAGAAGGTTTTTCTTTCTCTATGCAATAAAGGTTGGAGCTCATTTTTCATCCAGAATGACTGAGTTCTTTCTGCACTAGTGCTTGGTCTTTTGCTCCAAACACAGAGGTGAGTATGGATATGTGTGTGTTTGTGTGTGTGTGTGTGTGTGTGTGTGTGTGTGTGTGTGTGTGTGTGTAAATATGTAGCTATGAAAATGTATGCAAACATAACCCAACTGGTTTGAATGGAAGTGTGTGTGTGTGTGTGTGTGTGTGTGTGTTTGTGTGTGTGTGTGTACACTTGTGAGAATCTGTTCATGAACTTATGTGTTTATGCATATTTGCTTATGTAAAAGTGTTTCCTTCTGTGAGAGTTATTCTCTTCTCCTGGTTCAATAGAAGTTTATTGCTCCAAACTTCCCTCTAGCTTGACAAGTAAGAGGCACAAGGACAAAAGAGAAAAAGCTCTAGCAATTAATCCTTTACTTTATCTCCTGCTGTTTTTAGGATGAGGTGCTAAGTGCCCCAGACTTCAGTTTCTTGCCTCAGAGAAACACAGAAGGCAGGTCAACTACAGTAGCAAAGTAACTTAGATTTAAATAAGTAAACTTTTTATTATTATACAGTAACCCAAAATATCTCGTAAGATCAAGTCTTACCCTCTACCCATGCTCTTCCCCCTCCACTGCCTCAAGAAGAACCAACAACAAACACCCTGCCAGGGCTAGCCCCCAGCAGAACATGGCCCCTTGTTCTATTAAATCTTCGCCAGCTTTCTGTCTCCAATGGTTTCATTCACTGCTTAAGCTTGGATGACCAGAAACTTGCTCTGTAGATCGACCTTGAACTCAGAGATCTGCATGTTTCTCTCTCCTGAGTGCTAGGATTAAGGCTTGCACCATCATGATTGGACCTTTGCCTTTTTTGCTGTTTTCACAAGAATTTTATAAGTTATAGATTGGAGTTTCCGGATACAGTCGACAACCAAGAATAGTCATCACAATCTATCAGTTTGACACATAATCATATCTCCTTATGTCCAAATGAAAATAATAACCAGATGATAATAACACCTAACATAATATAACTATAACTTGTCCAACTATGAACACATAAAAAATAAGCTTAGTTTGTTGGAATCTTGCCCTGAGGCACTGCCTTAATTTCATTTTATGCTTGAACACAGGATTTAGCTCCATTTCACTTCCTGGTGCCCCTTTAATCTTTGAACCATATATTTTGCATTTTTCCTTTCTCAGTTCACTACACTTGATTAAAATGCTCTTCAGGAGAGTGAAGCACAGGGCAAAGTCTATGCTAGGCTATTTTGAGTCCTCCTTCCTCAATATAACCAATGTAAATATCTCCATCTTAGCCTCAGGCAGACTTCCCAGAAAAGGGCATAAAGCAGTCACATTCTTCACCAAAACATCATAAGAATGATCTCCATGCAATACTAAAATTCTTCTCCTCTTAAACCTCGTGACCCAGACCCTCAGAGTTCAAAGACCCTCAGCACCAATGTCTTCCATATTCCTACTAGGACAGCCCATTAAGCCCCACTTAAAACATTTCAGTGCTTTCCAAATCCAAAGTCCCAAAGTCCACACTCTTCCAAACATGGTCAGACCTACGGCAGCAATACCCTAGACCCTAGTACCAACTTCTGTCTTCATTAGGGTTTCATTGCTGTGAAAGACACTATGACCAGCCAACTCTTATATAGGACTTGGTGCAAGAGGAGCCAAGAGTTCTACATCTTGATCCAAAGACGGCCAGAAGGAGTCTACAATGCTTCACACAGAGCAGAACTTGAGCATATGTCATACCTCAAAGCCCCTCCTCCACAGTGACACACTTTCCCTAACAAACCACATCTCCTCCAATAAGTCCACACCTCCTAATAGTGCCACTCCCATGGGCCGAGCAGTCAAACACATGAGTCTGTGGGAGCCATTTCTATTTAAACCGCCACATGGACCTAAGACTTTTAAGCACCAAATGGAGTAAAAATTAAGAGACTCTCTCTTTCTCTTACATATTATGTTTGCTGTAACTTTGTCATCTATAGCCTTTACTATGTTAAAGTACATTCTTTTTTGTTCCTAATTTCTTCAGGGCTTTTATCATGAAGGAATGTTGATCTTTGACAGAGGCCTTTTCTGCATCAATTGAGATGGTCATGTCATTTTTGTCCTTAAGTCTATCTATGCTTAGAATCACAATGATATTAAACTATCTTGAACTCCGGAATGAAACTAATTTGGTCATGCTGTGTGATATAAATACATACTTGAATTTGATTTGCAAGAATTTTATTGCAAAGTTTTGTGTCACTGTTTAGGGACATCTATACTTATCGTTGTTTGACCATCTCTGTGAGCCTTTGGTTTTGGAACTAGGTTGCTCTTGGCTTCAGAGAATGAGCTTGGTTGCGTCCCTTCCCTGTCAGTACACGGAGGTTTGCGTAGCATTGGTGTGAGCTCTTTTTAATGTTTAGGCTGCTCATCAGTGAGACTGTCTAGCCCTGGACTTCTCTTGGTTAACACTTCAAACTTCAAAGTCACTGATAGTAACAAATCTGTCTAAGTTATTCATCTTTTCTTGACTTAATTTTGGTAAGTCATGTATGACTAGGAATTTTTCCATTTCTTCTGCTTTCTAGGTTTTTTTTGGAATATAACTTTTCAAACTACCCCCTAATGATTCTCTGGATTTCAGTAGAGTTGATAACTATCTCCCCTTTTTATCTGAAACTATTAATTTGGTGTTTTCTTTCTTTTGCTTGGTTTTGGTAGGGGTTTGCTAATCTTATTTTTTTCAGTGAGCTGACTTCCTGTTTGACCGATTCTGTTATTTCCTCTTGATCTCGGTGACTCTCCGTATCATGACTTTTCTATTCTAACAACCTACATAGTACTTTCTGGAACGTTAAAATGTAGGCAGCCAAGAGAAAATTTGCAAATTAGTTCCCACTTGATTTCTCAATGTCCTGTAATCAAAGGATGGTGTGTTTTCAAACAACAGTATTTCGAGCTTAGCACTTTCATTAATTGTCTTGTGTCTCCTAGGATATTGCCTATACATACACATAACTATATTCAAACGCTTTGAAACACACACACACACACACACACACACACACAAGTCTGGTAGGTTTCTCTAAGGTGTCTTGTTTTGTTCATTTGTTTGTTTGTTTGTTCGTTTGTTTGTATGTTTCGAGACAGGGTTTCTCAGTGTACCCTAGCCAGGAACTTTCAGTGGGGAAAATTCCTGTCCTGGAACTCAGTCTGTAGACCATGGTAGCTTCAAACTCAGAGATTTGCCTGCCTGCCTCTGCCTCCCGAGTGCTGGGACTAAAGTGTGCACCACCACCTCCCACTTAACTCTGTAAGGCTTTTTCATACATTCTTAGATTTGGTTGACTTACACCTCATTCCAGTTTAAAGCTTTAACCCTAGTATTCCCACCCTGAACTTTCAACCTCATGAGTCACTACCCCTCTCCTGCTCATTTAGTTCCCCTCCCCCTCACGATTCCTTTCCTGATCTCTACAGACATTCCAAATTTAAAACCCAAACAGAAAAACTCGAAGCTGAGCTCTACACATGAAAGAGAATGTGTGTTTGTCTTTTGGGGCCTGGGCTACCTCAAAACAGTATAATGTTTTCCAGTTTCATCGTTTTCCTAAAAATTTTATGATTTCACTTTTTCTTTCAGTCTAATAAAATTCCATGTGTACATGCCCCACGCTTTTCTTACTGTTCATCTATTGATAGACATCAGAGTGGATTCCATCTCCTAGCTGCTGTGAACAGACCAACAATGAATATAGACATGTCTCTGAAGGAGAACATGGAGCTCTCTGGTTATGTGTCCATGGGTGTTAAAGCTGGGCATGTGGTTTTAGCTTTTTGAGAAACATCCAGAATGACTTCCTCAGGAACTATACCAGTTTCTAGTGCCACCTCCAGTAGGCATGGCTTCCACAGAAATTACATCAATTTCTAGTGCCTCTATCAGTAGATATGGCTTCTCCTTTTCCGCACATGCATGGCAGCATTCATTGTCATTTGTATTCTTGATGATACCCATTCTGACTGGAATGAGAAGGGACTTCAATGTAGTTTTAGTTTGGCTTTTTCTGATGGCTAACAATGTTGAATACCTTTAAAAATATTTATTAGTCATTTATATTTCTTTTTTTGAGAACTCTCTGTTCATGTCAATATAGTCCACTTTTTGATTTAGTTTGTTTTCTGGGAATTTAGTTCCCTGAGTTCTTTGTAAATGCTACCAATCTTACGTCAGATGTATAGTTAGCAACATTTTCAACTATTCTGTAGGTTTGCCTCTCCCTCTTCAGTTTCCTTTGCTGTAAAAATTCCTTTAATGTCACGAGCTCCCATCCTTTCACTGTTGAACTAAGTGTCCCTGTCTTCAGGTATTCTGCCTGCTTCTCATTCTAGCGGCTTCAGTGTTTCAAATCTTAAGTCATCATTCCCCATCCATGTGCAAATCTCTTTTTGATGAGGAGTGCTGAGTGAGAGATGAGGATCTGGTCTTATTCTTCTAACACAGCTGTCCAGTTCTCCCAGCATACAGAAGATGCTCTTTTTACCCAGTGTGCCTTGCTATAAAAAATTATATAGCTGCAGTTGCATGGCTGGCTTGCTTGCTTGCTTGCTTGCTTTCTTTCTTTCTTTCTTTCTTTCTTTCTTTCTTTCTTTCTTTCTTTCTTTCTTTCTTTCTTTCTTTCGTCCTTCCTTCCTTCCTTCCTTTCTTTCTTTCTTTCTTTCTCTCTTTCTCTCTTTCTCTCTTTCTCTATTCCATTTCATTGGTCCATATTTCTGCACTTATGCCAACCATGTGCAGGTTTCACCACTGTGGTTCTGCAGTATAATTTGAACTTGGCGATGCTTCCATTAGTATTTTTTTTGCTCAAGATTCCTCTGGCTATCAATTTCATATGAATGTTAAGGATTTTTGTATTTATGAAGAATATCACGGAAATTTTTATTAAGATTTTATTGAATCTGGAGATTGCTTTTGACAGGTCATAGAGATTTTAAATTTTGTCATTTTGAAGTCTTAGGATACATGAGCACGGGAGGTGTTTCCATTTTCTTGTTGGTGTCTCCCTTGGTTTCTTTCTTCAGTGTTTGAAAGTTTTCATTATAGAAGTCTTCCACATCCTTGCTTAACTTTAGGTCAAGACTTATTTTTGAGGCAATCGTGAATGGAATTATTTCCCTGGTTTCTTTTTCACACATGTTTGTCATTGGTATATAGGAAGGACACTGATTTTGTATGTTGATTTTTGTATTTTTTCCACTCTGCTAAAAGTGTTTATCAACTACAAATATTTTCTGATGGACTCTTTACAAGCTCTTAGATGAGAATAATATCATTATGTTCCTCTCTGATTTGTACCCTTTCTCCTGTCTTATTGCTCTAGCTAAGACTTCTAAGACTTCCAGTTCTATATCTAATGAAAATGGACAAAGTAAACACCCACATCTTGTTTGTGATTTTAGTGAAAAAGCTGTTCTTCCCCATCCAATATGTTGGATGTAGGTTTGTCATATACAGACTTTATCATGTTGACGTATGCTCTGTCTCGTCCACATTTCTCCAGGACTTTAGCATGAACAGTTTTTTGTCAAAAGCTTGTTTTTCACCTATCAAAAATAATCATGTGATTTCATTCCTTGTGTCAATTTATGTAATTTATAACAGTTTTTAATTATGTATATTAAGTTATTTCTGCCTTGATGATATAAAGTCAACCATGTCATGATGAATGATGTTTTTGTTGTATTATTAAATTCAGTTTGCAAGTATTTGCTGAAAATTATTGAATCTGTTCATCAGGAAAATTACTTTGTAATATTGGTTTTTTGTGACTTTTTCCCCCTGATTTTGGTATGAGGGTAATGCTAGCTTTGTAAACAGAATTTGGTAACACTTCCTAATTTTCTAGTCTATGGAATACTTGAGAATATTTGGTGTTAATTTTTCTTTAAAGTTGTAGTAAAATCTACTGGTGATTTTATCTGGGCCTGAACTTTTTTCTTAACTGGGAGATTTTAAAATTACTGCTTCAACTTCACTCTTTGTTATAGCTATATTTAACTAATGTGTGTTTCATCTTGTTTTAATTTGATAGCTCATATGCATCTAGAAATTCATCAATTTCTTTTAGATTTCTCAATTTAAAGGCAAGACCTTTAAGAGATTTTTCTGAATTGATAGCTGTTGTAATGGCTTCTTTCTCAATGCTAATTTTATTTATTTAGGTCTTCTCTCTCTTCTTCTGTGTAGATAACTAATGCTTTACCAATCTTGTTTAACTTTTCAAAGATCAACTCTTTGTTTCAGTGATTCCTCTAATTGTTTTTGTTCTTTGTTTCTTTCCATTTCATTAATTCCTGTCCTGATCTTACTTCTCTTCCTGTCTATTGATTTGGAGTTTGATTGGGTCTTCATTTTCCAGGGTCTTGGTGTGTATTATTAGGTTGTTTGTTTGAGATCTATCTGATCCTTTCTTTCTTTCTTTCTTTCTTTCTTTCTTTCTTTCTTTCTTTCTTTCTTTCTTCCTTTCTTCCTTTCTTTCTTCCTTTCTTCCTTTCTTTAATTCTTTATTTCAAGATAGGGTTTCACTATATAGCCCTGGCTATCCTGAATCTCTCTATGTAGACCAGGCTGACCTCCAACTCTCAGAGATCCACCTGCCTCTGACGAGTGCTGGGATTAAAGCATATGCCTCTGTGTCTGGCCTCTTTCAATTCTTAGTTTACGTGTTTAAAGCTATAGATTTCCCTGAAAAGACTCCTTTCATTTTAACAGCATAGACTTGTTATGTTGTTCACCCAAGAGGAAGCCTGATTTGTTCTGAAGAGTTCTGATTTTGTTGTTCCAAAGGGGCTGTTCTCTCTATTTATTGAGCAGCACGCACATATGATACTGAAAATGACAAGGAACTTTTGTCTTAATCAGTCTGTTGCAGGAATCTCCCAAAGGGAAATGTTTTCTCTTTACCCTATTGACTAAGAGCAGCCCACAAGGCCACCAAATCTTATTTATGCCCACATGTTGCTGTCAATATTCTTTGTGGGGACTGTGGCTTTCAATGCCTTGCTGCTTTCAGCAAATGATCTTAGTCTTGGACAATATCTTATGACACACACATTGTTCTGAGTCAGGGACATGATGGGTTATGAAAGAGAAAAAGGAAACATGGTCGATTGGGAAGTCCAGTGCATAGTAAGATTAATTATATTGTTTTTTCTCAAGGTCAGTTAATTCTTTGTTTTTGTTTTTGTTTTTTTGTTTGTTTTGTTTTGTTTTGTTTTTTTGTTTGTTTGTTTTTTTTTTTTTGACCACTAAGCCATTTCTGCAGACTGCTTTCAATGTTTTTTTTTTTTTTTTTTTGGTTTTTTTTTTCGGGGGGGGGGGCCAAACCCAGGGCCTTGCGCTTCCTAGGAACGCGCTCTACCACTGAGCTAAACCCAACCCCTCCATTTCTGCAGACTGCTAAGCCATCTCTCCAGACTGTTTTTGGTTCTTTGAGACAGGGTCTTTCTATTTAGGCTCAGCTGTCCTGAAACTTGTTATGTAGATAGACTAGGCTGGCCTTCAACTCAAATAGATCCTCTTGCTTTTGCCTTCTGAGTGCTGGGATTAAAGATGTGTCTCCACCATTCCTGGTAGAAGGTCAGTTAATTCTAAACAGACTAAGTATACAGAATGTGAATAGAATGAGAACATAGTTATAAATGACCTCAAAAGCATTATGAGTTACAGATTGGGTAAAAATTTAATTTGTAGAGGAAGCTGCAAGCGGCATTTCTCAAAGAGTCATTCCCTGTGTGTGTGTGTCTGTGTGTGTGTGTGTCTGTGTGTATGTGTGTGTGTATAGGTATTATATGTGTGTATGTTTGCATATGTGTATGTGTATTTGTGTTTATGTGTGTATGTATATATGTGTGTATGTGTGTGTACGTATGTGTGTGTATGTGTGTGTATGTGTGTGTGTATGTGTGTGCGTATGTGTGTGTGTGTATGTGTGTGTGTGTGTGTGTGTGTGTGTATATGTGTGTGTGTATGTGTGTGTGTATATGTGTGTGTATGTGTGTGTGTGTGTGTGTGTGTGTGTGTGTGTGTGTGTTGGGGGTTGAGTGATTTCTTATTGAGCAACCTAGTTTGAAGCCTCAATCCCCAATACCACTTGGCAAGGAGCAATGGCAAACCCTACAAGATACAGAAATATACTTAAAAGCAATTACAACCCATGAATCCACCGCCAATATCAAAAATCTGAAAATGCTAAGAGCAGTGTGGAATGTGCTATGATGTTAACGTTCTTCTAGGATAATTGTGTAAACAGTAAATGAAATAAGACAAAGAGCATAGGAAAGGAGAGAAGGTGAATGTTGAACAGACAAAGGAGGAAGGAGGGATGGGCAGAGAAGAATGCTATAGAGGAGAGAAGAGAGCAAGAGCTTGGAGGAGAAAACGGGTTTTACAAATTTAGAATAACACACACAGAGAGACACTACTAAAGTGTGTGTGTATGAAGGACGAGGTTATAAAGGCAAAGAGGAAAATGAAAAACTGAAAAACTGAAAAACTGTTGTCCTACATAGAAGAAAAATGCTTGGACACAATTGGATGAGTGAGGGGTGGAGGGCGGGGTAGATAATAGATCATCAGAACTTTAAATGTAATAAAGTAAAAATTCGTCTAAATGTTTGAGAAGAAAACCACGCTGAACCATCCAAGAAATAAAAAGGCAAAAATGGAGTGGTGCGGCAGCTTGCTCTGCACCCCTGGAATTCTCACAGGCGTGTATGAAGGGCCGCTCAGCTCTACTTTTGGACTTCCTTTTGGTTTACTTTGTTACTGAGTCATCTCAGGCTGGCAACGAATGTTCAATAGAGCTGAGGCCATGCATCCAGGGCCTCACCTAATCCTTGCATTCTGCACACTGGCATAGAAGACTGCTGATGTCAGCCCCGAAATGGCTGTTTGAGCTGAGGGATGCCTCTCAAGTGCATTGGCAGGTCAGAGGCAGTCACAGCACTGAGGAGAGGAGAGACTAGAGCCTGAGTACTTTCAAGGCCTCTTGAGTACTGGTCACCCCTGCAGAGGGAAGCCACTGTGGGTGTCGCTATAGCCCAGCAGCCTCAGAGTCTCCAGTCAGCCCTCTTTAACTGACTTGTGAGTCCTACCAACCAATTTCAGCTACATCCCTTCAGTGAAAATGTGCTTGGTTTTGGTAATGAGCCCAAAATAAAGTTGAATTCTATGAACAGGAAAGATATAAATCAGTCAGAAACTAATCTTGGCTGCACCCATGTTCACAAACTGCTCCAAGAAAGATGGTCTTTGGAAATTCCTCATTCCTTGCAATTCCTTGCAAAAACTTAATGATGAGCAAATCATCAATGAACAAACATATCTAAAACCCACAACAGACAAAACATTCTAAGCCAACACTCTTAAATGTCAGCTGAAGTCACCAGAACACTTAGAAAACAAGCTAGTCAAGTGTTGCTTGAACACAAGTTTACAGGAAGTATGAGTTTGCCATTCTTAAGGCAGAATCATGGAAATCATAGGGGGGTGTGATATTGGAATTTAATATCATTGTTCCCTGGGTACCATATTGTCCATTTGGGGTTATTTTCAAATGTCTCCATGCTTGTTAGGATTGCAAATGCTGACTTCAGCTAAGACTGGTTTGGTTTTGTTGTTGTTTTTTTCCTGAATTACCTGAGAGAGACTCAGATCTACAGATGCACAATCCTTCTCCACAGTTGCGAAGGCGGGAACTTCTGGAAGAACTCAGTTGCCGACTGCAGTCCGGTATTAGAGGGAAAACTGAGCTAAGGTTCTCCAGGCTGCTTGACGCATTTATTCCTCTTCCCGCAATCGGTGCACGCATTTGACTGCACAAATGGTAATGAACGACCAAAAGATTGCACTCAAAACAGACTTCCTTTACTTCTCAGTTCTGTGAGGTCAGGATTTGATTAATGCACCAACTGACTCACGATTTGAAGTCTCTGATGGTTGTGCTTCCTAGGTGCACTTGAGGGATTGTGTCACTGATCCGATGGGACAATGAATGTTCTACGACTTAGATTTTAGCCGCTGAATATGCTGGTTCTGCTCATGTACAGTTGGAATTTTGACTTGCAAAAGCCACATAGATACCAAGTTGAAAAAAAACATTACTTTTTCTTCTAATTAGCTTTTCCAATTTCTAGATTCAACAAAGCGTTGCAGCCCTTATAACAATAGAAGATACTCAGACTTCTCAACTGATTAAAAAAGTGTAAGAATTTTTTGTTTGTTTTTATTTTGTTTTCCAAAATTTCTCTGTCCAACCCTTACTGTTCTTGAACTTGCTCTGTAGGCCAGGTTGGCCTCGAACTCACAGAGATCCACCTGCCTCTGCCTCCTGGTCCTGGGAATAAAGGCTTGCACCTCCACACCAGCCTTAAAAAAAAACGTAAGAATCTTAAGTAAAAGTCAAAGTACTAAAGCCAACTAGGCCACAGCTATCAGTGAGACTTTACCTAGGAAAACAAAGTACAAACGAGCACAGCTAAAGAGATTTGGAAAATTAAGATGATTAGTTGTGTGTATTGATAATTTTTTACTAGTACTTCACAATGTGGTTTGCTTATGTCTTGCTTTTTCATATTTATAACTAATTTGACCATCATCCCTGGCTATGACATGTGGACGAAAAGCAAAACTCCATGATGTAGCCATGTGAATTCAAAATTCTCACTGTGGGATTTGCTCTCCACTTCTATCTCTCTGCAGTTCGTGACCTCCGAGTCCATCGTCTTAGTCACCGTGTAACTCACAGCTTACTTATGGAGCGTCATGGTGGATCCGGGGTCTCTCGGCTTCAATCCTGCTTACGTACCTCGTCACTCCTACCTGCACCTCTGACCAACTGTTGCCATTTCCTTTCCTCTGGGTGTGTTGTGGGCATCCTGGCCTCCATGGCACTTCTAGAATGTGCCTCTGGAATCCACCGAAGTGCCTTAGTGTACATCGTTGCTGGTTCCCAGGTCTAGTGTCAATGATGTCATCTGCTAAGGGGCAGCTTCTGGGCATCCTTATTGTACTCTTTGTCCTGTGCACTACTTCAGAGAGAGCACTCTCCGACACTTTCAATCACGTGCTTGTTGACTTGCTACTTGTCTGTGTCCGTGAGGTAGGAGATAAACCACTGCTTATTATTACCTATGAGCAGCAACTGCTGTGCACAGCAATGCTAAGTTCTCAAGTACTGTGCTAAACAACCCCCAACTTACTGGAGAACTTTTCTACACCGTACCTCCATTTTGCCTTCAAACACAGAGAAAAAAAACAAAAACCTGTTCATGTATACCATGAATATGACTTCAAGAGCTGGAAAACCAACTACTTCATCAGAAAGTATATGGTTAAGAATATGAATAACTTACAAACTGCTCAGAACAGTCTAGCCTATAGGTAATAAAAAAGGACCTATCTGTACACTTACATGAGAGTCTATTCCTGTCCAGATTTTTGTTTTTAATCATAGCTACTCGGTAAATATTTGTGAATCCAGGTCTACCCCAGTTATCTACTTCAGATCAGGTGCAAAATATAGAGGCTGGTTGGAGGCTCTGGCTCAGTCAACTGAAGTTAACCCCAAGCCTGTGGGTCACTACCTGCCTCATAAAATTCTGGTTTTGTCAGCCCTCTGGTTTACTGGAGGCAAGCCCTGTTTATTTTAATCGTCCTGTAATTAACAGCACCCACCCCCCGCGTCTTGTTGTAGACAGTAAGTATGATAATAACCCTAGGTATAGTTTTAAAGGTGCCTATTAAATATTCAGTATATCAGACCTCCGTGTGGGGTGAGTTGAGTGGGTGTGGGAGGGAAGTGTCTTGAAGAATGTGGACAATTCTCCATCTTTTTTTTTTTTTTTTCATCCTTTGGTATTTTCTTTCATCGTTGGCCCATTAGAAATTTTCTGGCAAGGAATTAATTGCACAGTGGATACGTTTAGTTCACACATTTAAGTTATGGAAACACTTTGATATTAGCCGACTTTGGGGACTTCACATTTGCAATTACAAGTGTTGGATTCCTTTAACATTTTTACGTTTAATTTTCAGACTGTATTAGAAAAGCCTGTTTGAAACAGCCCTACTCAGCGCCCAACTAGAAAGAATCGTGTTTCCCAGCCCACTTAATCTGAAAGCCTGCCAAGTTAGGTGAAAGACCTTATAAATATGTAAAACAGGAGGTTCAAATTACAATCAAGTAAATCCCTAATGATTGATGTTCTTTTCAAAACAAAAAAAAAAAAGAACAAAAAAAGAGCGCATTCCCGCTAGCACCAGCACCAAAGGTTGGTAAGGAGTTCACACTCAAGGGTGTACTTTAGGGCTTAATTTATTTTGAATTTCTACCACTTCCTGGAGGCTGGGTGGAAGGATCCAAAAAACTGGGCACCTCAGCCATTTTGTTTGTAGGGCGGAGCGGTAGAACTGGGCCGGCCAGGAAGGGGTTTGAGAGCAGCGTTGAAATGGGAGGGGGTGGGGGAGCTGAATATGGTTTCAACTTATGTCAGGATTCACTCGAGGCCAATGCAGGGACACTCGAGCCGCGTGGTGCTCGCGGCTTCAGGAGGCCCTCGGGAACGTCACACCGAGAACCCACGGATAGGCATCTTCCCCAGCGGCCGCGGCCGCATCCACGTCCCACACGGACGTCTCGAGTGGAGCCCCCACGAGCCGCGCGCAAGGGCGTGCCCAGATGCTCGGAGGACACGGCTGCTGCCATTGTTGTGCTAGTCACTTACTCCCGATCCCCGAGCAAAGTCTGGGGAGCAGCGCTCTCCCGAGCCGGTTTAAAATGGCACAGTCGCGCATTCTTTCCGAGCTGCGGGAGGCGGGAGCGAGGGCGGAGCCCGGAGGCCGCCAGCCAATGGGCGCGCGCGCCCGCCCTCTCGCCCGCCAGCGCAGAGTTGTTAACCCCGCGCCTGCCGCCGCCGCCCGCTCCGCAGCCTCCAGCCTGCTCCATTCCCCCCGACGCCCTCGGATCCTGCGGCTGCCCGCCCCGCTCCGCCGCCCTCCATGGACGAAAGTCTCACTTTTGATTTACCAAATATTTTCAGGATGTTTGAAGACCCGTACGCTGCCCGGAGACTGTTTTTTCTGGACAACCCAGACCTCAGCCTATATTGTTACAATTTTTTTTTGAGAGCTAGCTGCTGCTTTGCCTACACCGATGGTAAGTTTATAATTTTAAACATTCTTGGCATTACATCCTCGAAAGGAGCACCAGATAAGAGAGGTTTTCATTGTGTTTCTTCTCACAAAACCAATCTTTGAATTTGTCTTTAGCTTCGATCTCTGCACGTTCCACCTAATTTTGTCTGGATAATTTTTTTTCCCAAAAGGGGAAAAAATAGTTTCCCTCTCCATTGTTAAAGATAAACATGTATAATGAAAATTATACTTTAATTGCTGTGAACTAAAGGGGAACTCAGATGTTTCAAGATGGACTTTTTTTTGTGTGCCAGGAATGTTGGTAGTGCCAAATATGTACGTATCCTCTTTATAAAAATTATCTATTGCCTAATTTGTCCAGAGTAAATTACCAACAAGCAAACTACCGTTGTAGTTTTGTTTTGGTTTTTTAAAATAGATCTATTGTGATTCCCTTGATGGAATACTTCAGAAAGGAGCTCTGGTATAATGAAGGCGGAGATTGACATAACCGGGTTTAAGTTATGGCTGTTGCTAAATAGTGGCTCTTTTATTGCTGAGCAGACCTAACTTGTGGTCTAGGATGTGATTTCCTTAAAGCTCTTTGTCGATTCGTCTCTGCAGATCTATCTTATTTTTTCTCCGGAAAGGTACATTTGGGAGACATTTTGTAATTTTTGGCATTTTTCTAGTTTTCTTCTTTTTGCACACGGTGGAGATTTTTTTTTTTTTTTTTTTTTTTTTTTTTTGTTCTGCACTGATCTGTGTTGGTGGCGCTGTAGTGCTCCTCAACAATTTGTCAGTTTTACTAAAAGAAAAAAGGAAGAAAAAAGGTGGGGCAAGATTTTATCTATTATCCTTTAATTTTCGTAGAGAAAGTTCAATTTGGTCAGCAGTGTTATTTAAGTGTTTGCTGTGGACTGTGCACCATGGTGAGAACAGACAATGTCGTCACAGCCAATCCAGGGGACATTATGGACAAGCATTCAGTTGGCAGTTATGTTCCATCTCATCTCATTTATTATCTCTATCGGATTCTTTAATAATAAGCTGTCCTTTGCCCTCTCCTCCATGGATGCTTTTCTTGTTTTACAAAACCATGCCCATTAGCGCCGTTTCAGTGTAACAAAACGTTTGTGTATTAGTTCTTTGGACATTGTAAAAGTTGAATTTCATTTTTGAATCAAGGGATTTCTCAAATATGTATTCTGAATCTGTCTTGAGAGTGATCTGGTAGGGTGTCATGTCTGTTTTATTTTGAGCTGCCCCCCTTGGATTGAATTTATAGACAGCCTTGTTTTAAAATGAGCAAATGTTTTTGTTGTTAGAACAAGATCATTTTTTAAGAATATTGCACACATATTTTTCTACTTAAAAATACTGTCATATACATTTCTAAGGAGGTGTTATATCTTTGTTCTTGAGAGTTTTCTGATTAGAGACTAAGGGATTTAGGCCCAAAGCCTGCCAAAAACAAAAATATGTCACAATATGACATCGGCTTCACTGGTCTCTGTAAACATTTTAGTTGTTTGTGAAGATGTCTTCAGTTCAAAAAGAAAGTAGGAGGGATCTGTAATTTACCTTGAAATGCATTGTTTACCAAGTAAAGTGAAAACTGAAACAGCATTTGGTTTATCTGACTAACAGGTTATGTCTTGAGAGAGTGACTGTCGTGTCAGGAGTCAAGAGTCTTTATTTACTTTGACGTCTGTAAATGCCCTTTCCACTGATCCTTTAACAGTCTGGAGTAGAGAATGTGTGAACAGGAGTAGAAATAGTATTTCCTAGAATCTGTTTATCTCCTTCCTTCAACTTCAGAAGAAACAAGCCCAACGCCTTAGATTTTGTTTGTAGCATGCTCAAAAGGTTTGGAAGTATTCACTGGCGTAGTTCATTCTCTCTTTCTTTGTGAAGTCTAAATGCAGCTTCAAGTGTGGCTTCTGACAGTATAGATTATGTATGGAATGAAATACTGCAGGTGTAAATATTGTCTAACCTGGTGATGCTGGAGGCTTTAGCTCTCTGAAGTTGATCATCTGAATAAAATATTCCTTCCGGCACGTTTATTGCTAAAATATTCTGTCCTCCATAATGTAGTGATTTTCATTTTATTTAATTTCTGAAACTAGCTATGTTTGTTTAATGTCACCCCTTTTAAGAGCAAACCCAGCTGGGAAGTCCATCCGTAGCTATGCAGTCCTCTTTGTTCTCCTCCTGACTATTACATCATTGATTATGAAGTAACCATTAGAGTTCAATCGTTACTTTTGAAAATCACTCAGACATTTCTATCACACATACTCTTCTAGATGTGACCTTGCCATCACTGTGGAAGGAAAGAGGTTTAGATCTATGAGGCAAAGATAATTCCCTAGTTTATATTCGTCTCCATTTTCACATGTACCCGCTGCTTCATCATAGCTCTCGATTCTTTGGGAATTATTTCTTTTTAATTGACAGCATTTTATAGATTTAGTGCATGAGTTTGGTGTGGTTATACTCAGAATTATAAAGCCAATTTTTTTATCATTAAAAATCCTTTAAAAATGTAATATATAGAAAACTAATTCATTTTTTTTTATGGCAGCAATTGCTAGATCATGGACAATCAAAAATTAGTCTTTCACAATTTTGCTGTGTCATTTCAAATTGACACTTTTTTGCATATCATTGTGTCAGAGGGAGTAGTGGCAAGTAGCAAAATTGACTTCATTAAAATGCCGTGTGTGTGTGTGTGTGTGTGTGTGTGTGTGTGTGTGCATGTGCATGCATGCATGCGCACGAACCACCCATCCCTCTTGTGGAGGGAGAGGTTAATGATACAATCAAGAAACAGGTTGTAGGAGGAAGGACACAGAAGACAGGGATAGTCTGCAAGTCAGATTCTAAACAATATACCTCAGAAAAAGGAACTTTGAATCCTCAATAATACGAATAAACTGAAAATTACATCCAGACTAATGTACTGAACCAGTATAGTTTCCTAAATCATTGCTATGATGTCATTGGTATTCCTGAGTATTGAGAACGTTTCAGATTAGCCAAGCCCACTAGGCAGTAGGTAATGGTAGGGGGAGGCAGCAAAGGGAAGAAGCATTTAGAGGCACAGAGACAAGATGCAGGACTCACTCGGGGCCAGGCTCTCTTAACTTGGGACAAACTTCTTCAAAGGGAAGAATTTCTACACTCTGAATGCCACTTCAATACAGATCTGAAGCTGGATGTTTTAAATGGTGCAGTTTTGTCCTTCCTGCACATAGTTCCTGCCACTTGTCTGGTGTTTCTTGGACACACTGCAGATATTCCACAAATGTAACTCATTGTTCCTGGTGTGATTTTACCAAGAAAGGAAAATAATACACAAAATGGGTGTATTGTGTTCTGACTTTTTTTTTTTTTCATCTTTCCACTATGACCCTGAAATGAAGACTCCAAACAGAAAGTAAGGCAGAGATAAGGATTTCATCCCTGGACAGATACACGCATGCTTTATGCTGGTTGTACAGTGCCCATTTTACCCGGGGTTCTCGTTGTTCAAGGTCTCCCTGTCTCCATCAGGGTACAGACGTTGGGTCATGGTAGTGAGAATGAAAGAGTCCTTCTCTTGTCCACCTGAAAGTCCAGCATGGCTCCATGTTCTAACAGTGTTTTAAATCTGAGGCCTTAGGTGTGAAATGTTACCATTTGGAGCCATTGGCCATGTGTAATCTCTGGAGGAAGAAAAAAATGTTTAAATTTCAACCTGTTAATATGGCTCTGGCAGTTGTCTTTTTATTAAAGGACCATAGTTGGGACACTGAATACTCACAGCCAGCTTGGGGAAGGGGTGGCTGGCCTTCGTGTTGCAGCTCTAATACAGACAGATGGTACATAACCAGAGAGCCACCTGATGCCGGTTCCCATGACAAAGCAAGAAATGCAACTTCGGCGGATGTCTGTAGGAAAGCACTTGAGAGGGCATCCTGTAGGATGAGTTTGGGGCGTGTCTCTGAGCTCTGTTTGTTAGTTTGTTTATGCGCTTGCTTGCTTGTATTGATCGTTAGAATTCAACCTCGAGTCCTAAATGCTTACTTTTTAATATAATTTTTTATGTGCATTGGTGTTTTGCCTCCACATATGTCTGTGGGAGGGCGAAGGATCCCTGGAACTAGAGAGCTGTGGGCCGCCATGTGGGTGCTAGGAATTGAACCCAGATTCCCCCAGAAGAGCAGTCAGTGCTCTTAACTGCCGAGCCATCTCTCCAGCTCCCTAGCCTGGGCTACAGGAGATTCTGCCTCAAGAAGAAAAGAAAGAACTCAAAACAAAGACAACAGCAACAAAAAGATAATATATGATGGTTTTTTATCATAAATTAGCTTTGTCCATTTTACTCACATAGCTCTAATTTAAACATCACCATGTTCAGTATCGACCTTTATAGTAATACAGACCAATAAGATGAGCAACTGGAGACTATTGGAAGCAGCTTAAAATTGTGGATCTAGGTCTCTCACTGGGATCTGGGGTTCACCAGCTGTGCTAGGCTGGCTGGCAAGAGAGCCCCGGGGATGCACCTGTCCCTGCCCCCTCCTCCCATGGCTGAGATTACAGGCACATGGTGCCAAGCCTGGCTTGTCACAGTGCGCCAGTCATCTAACTGAGGACTTGCCCTTACGCTCCTCTTAACATACATTCTTATTTTTAAATCGTCTGCAGATATTTCTAATGCTATAAAACAGAAAATTATAAAAGCAAAACAAATATTTTATGAAGTTAATACATTACGCATCTAGCTAATGCTTAATGGATAAGCGAGTATTAAGCCAGAAAGTCAAATTAGCGTTATTTCTACACAGACGATTGCCGTGATGAGTTGTTTTGTTGTAGAACCTGTTAACTCGTGCTGACTGGGCGTGTCCATCATCCAATTTGTTTTGTGCTAACACAGAACTCTGCCGATAATGACGTTAAAACTAACAGTATTTATTATTTAAGTAATCAGAAGGGAAGCTCTAGGTTTGACTTACTGGCTAATTGGTTTTTATGAACTCTCTTGGGGTTTCTCTCCCTTGACACTGTGGGTGTTTTCAAGGTGGCCGCACATATCAGAGACACACATGTCAGGGTCTAGAAACAGTTTTCAAAACGAGAAGACTGTTTTCACAAAGGGAGGCGGCCTTTCGCAGAAACGCTGGACCTACCTTACCTCAGTCACTTGCGAGGTTTGAATATCACTGTGGTTGTGGCTAGACACAAATGCTTAGAAGGGCGAGCGCTCACTGCGTGTCCAGAACTCAGTGCTATGAGTTTGGGTTGCTTAGTCAACTTCTCTGTGCACATTCCAGAGTGATGACGTGTTCACGTTATCTGTCTTCATGGTGACCAGACTGGTCACAGGCCAGCTACTTTCAAAAGGGACAACCGGGACTGCAGAGGTGGCTCAGCAGTTAGGAGTGCTTGCTGCTTTTCTAGAGGAGCCACATCTGATTCCCAGCCCATAGCACATACATGGCAGCTCACAACCACTGTGACTCCCATCGCAGGAAATTTGACGCCCTCCTTTGGCTTCCATGGTCACCCGCACATCTGTGGTACATGTAAACACATGCAAACACACACAAATAAATTCACAATTAATGTTGAGACATGCAGACGCGCACACACACAAATAAATAAATACACAGTTATTTTAAGAAGGCAATAACAGTGTAGCTCTCAAGTCGGGCTTGTGCTGTTCTACAACCAGTACTTTCTCTGAATCTTCACATGAAGTAGAGAACTTAAACTCATTTTTATGGAGGAAAAAGAGAAACTGGCACTCCTTCGACATGACGCACGTTACCTAGTAAGTCAAAGAGTAGAGCCAGAGCTTGTAAGTTTGAGATCAGAGCTTACATTATAGACTCCCCTCTTCACTCCTGCCACATTAGATCATCTGAAAATTTACATTTTGTGAATTGACCTATTTTAAATGCACGGTATAGTATAACTACATAATTCTGTACTGGATTTATTCATTATTTTATAATCGATAGTCATTTCATGGGAGGAGTGATCTTCATTTAGCAGTGATATACATCTGAATTTTTCTTTAAAACTATCTATTTACTTATTGCTGTTATTGTGTACATGTGTGGTTGCTAGTTTGTACGCAGAAGTCAGACAGCTTTTGGGATGGGGTCTCTCTGTCCACTGGGGTTCGGGAATCAGATTCAGTCTTCAGGCATACGGCCCAGGCCTCTTACATGCAGCGTGACCTCAGCAGCCCTACTTCTGAAGTTTTCCATGTCGAGTTTGCCTAAAGTACCCTCACTATCAAGCGTATGTGATGAGATTCTATCGAAGCTGATTTTTACAAATTTATGAAACTTATGAAATTGAATTACATTCCGAAAGCAAAGAAGCCTTGTTGAAGTAGGGAATCCACTACTTACAAAGTTAAGTGCACACAGAGTAGTGGTTTCTACTTTATAACATACAAGGCCTGATTAGGTTCTAAGATGGCTCATCTTATAAAGCTACTTGATGCACAAACTGGATGACTTGAGTTCCAGCCCCAGAACCTTCATGGTGGAAGAAGAAAATCAACTCCCGAAAACTGTCCTCTGCCCTCCCCTTGTACACACTCCCTGTCCTGGACACACTCGTCAGTCACCACCATTATCATCACTGCCATCATCATTATTTTCGTCATCATAACAGCATATAAAAAGAAAAGAAAAATAAACAGATGGTTTAGTCATTTTCAGCCTCAGGTCATAAGGAGGCTTTTCCTTGGGGGACATTTTCGGGAGGGTTAAGAATACTTTAGGTCAGTAGGTGTCAGATTTTGTCACCAGAATCACTGGGTGGCTTTGTTAGAACCCAGAGTGCTGAGCTATACCCCTGGGTTCTGGCTGCAGGAAGGCCGGGGGTGTCCTATGAGAATATGGTCTTTAAGCCAGGCCCACATGACCTGAATGCTCTCTGTAGGGGTTACACCCTTGGAGAACACTGCCCAGGTCAGTCAGGCTGTATGCCATGCTGCTTCATTGGGCCTCAAAAGCTGACTCACAAACTGTCATTCAAAACTGGCAGACACAGTGAATGGATGGCCTCATGGGCGAGCAGGGTGGCCTCACTGAAACACTCGACAAGGACTTGGGTGGAGGGGTGTAAATTCCACAGTCGAATTTGATGGTGATTCATCTGCTGTGTGGCCAGTGTTTGAAAATGTGGCCATGGGGAAATATCCTGGTCTAGGTTGATACTAAGTTTTAGAAATTCATTCTTGTTCTTTCAAGCTTTGTTAAATTAAACATGAAGTTTTTAGAATTTCCCAAAAGCTACCCACCATTTACAAGTCATTTGGAAATCAGGTAAACACAGTTGGGTTTTCTTCAGTAGGAAGTTGCGGCAGACAGACTCTCCTATCTGGGCCATGCCCCTGGCTGTTCTCAGTCTTGTATCCCACCAACCATGAATAACCCCATTCATTGGTAGGACTCTGCTTCCAAGTGCCCAAGAAAGGGACGCTGTCATTGCCAGTGACCTATATTTAGCCCTGGGACTCAGACTGTCACCACAGATCACTGGAAACTCTCATCTTCCAAGGCAGAGGTCACAGAGCACAGTTGGAAAGCCCTGTATTATGCCAAAGATTGAGGAGGACTTTCCCCGGAGTTTCATCAGCCCGCTTCTCCATTATTATGTACAAGAACATTTAGTTCTAAAGACCTTTGCTTCTTTTTTCTACCTGAAGGGAGGAGGGAAAAGCTAATTCAAAGTCCTTACCTTCCTCAGAGGCCAGTATAACCTTTGTCTATCCTTCCATTCATCCAGAGGACTTGTTAGGAAAATGGTGTGAAGAACCTCAAAGAGGTGTGATTAGTGAGGCCTCAGAAGAGTAAGACAGTTCAGCAGCTAGGTAGGTGCTAAGTCTCATGATCTGAGGCCAATTTCTGGGACCTTCATAATAGAAGAGAAAACCAACTCCCCCAAATTCTCCTCTGACCTCCACATGCAGGACATAGTGCCTACTGATACAGATACACAAATGTGCAAATTATATATATATATATATATATATATATATATACACACACACACATATATATATGTATATGTATATATATTCTTCATATATGTGATATTTGATATATATAAAATATGATATTTGATATATGTATCAAATTATATAAAAAAATCTTCATATATAAAGAAAGATTAGATTTCAGTACCATTTAGTCGCAGACTCAGCTCATCTAAAATGGTATAAAATTTACATGCTGTGCTCTCCAGTGAGCTAGTCCGATCACCACACGGCACCTATGTACACTTAAATTTGAAGTAATTAAACTTGAAAATTCTAATTTCTCAATCAGACTATCTGCATAGCAAGTGGTCTGTGTATTAGTAGCTTCTATTTTGGGCAGCACAGACTGAAACATTTCTGATGTTCTAGAAGATTCTATCGGGTAACTCTGGTCCAGAATATACCTAGATCCTCCAAACTACTATGGCAGGCTTATTATCCTCTTATCCTAGAGCTTCTCAGCACTGCCAGTATATGTGCATGTGTTTATCCACGTATGTGCTCTGGTGTTGAAGACGGAGGCCAGAGCCTCCTCGTGCTTGCTAAGCAGGCACTTTACATGTGGACTACACCAGCCTCTGTCTACACATGGCTTCACCTAGGAAATTCTGAGTTAATTGATCTGCACTGGGCTGGGCATAGGGTCTTCCACAGCTATTCCAGATCCCTAATCCGAAGCTCGAGCTGAGGATCTCTGAGTTAGATCAGCAAGTTAGCTACTGAAGGAGGGTGAGGGCACACCTTTAATTCCCAGCATTTGTGAAGCAGATGCAGGTGGGTCTTCATGAGTCGAGGCCAGCCTGGTCTACACAAGTGAATTCCAGGACAGCCGAGGACAGAGAGAGCAAAACAACACAAAACAACCCAAAGTGCTAGTGAAGCCAGCCATGGATCCGGAACTCTGGAGGGCTGGGGGTGGATTAGTATTGCTGCCCTCACCCCATTTCCCAAAAGCTCGAATCCTAGGAGCTGAGGGGTATCTAAAGTAAATAGATTATAGCTGCACAGTGTGTCAAGGGAAGCAGTAAGCCGATGCCCAGACTACCGGACTTTAGCTAGGGAAGATAACACATTGATATTCATCCTTTCTATCCAGGAAGCACGTTTGGATTCTTAAGAGAGCCTTACATACTTAAGAAATGTAACTTACAAATAGGGCGAGTCTCCAGTTCCCCTTAATATGTCAGTGCCACTTATAAACTTAGCAGATATTCTGCTTAAAAGTGCAGTGAGCAGACCACCCAGTCCCCTGTCAGCCAGTCCAAGTCCTTTTGATGCAAGTACCTAGGAGCCAGTTGTGGGGCAGGCACCTCTAATCCTAGCACGTGGAAGGTGGAAACAGGGGGATCAGGTGTTCAAGGACTACCTCAGCTTTGTAGTGAGTGAAAGGCTGGACACATCAGATCCTGTTTCAGAAAGTAAAGTGCTTGCTGTGCTTCGTGTGTGCATTCTGTCTTCCTGGTTTGCAGCGTGCACAGAAACAGTTACAGCCTATGTACAGCCCTGGAAGGTGCTTCCGCCATGACTTCCAAGCTTTCTGGGGTTTGAAATTTTAGTTACAAGACAGCTATATCCTTGTCTGGGGCTTTCATGGCCATGCTGAGTCTTCCCAGTTCCCACTGTTTTTAAATTTAAAAGACAATCCAGGAGCCTTAATGAGTTAAATATTGACCTGCCTTTACCTGTTTTTAAAGAAGATTAAAATCGCTCTTAAATTTTATTTTGACTGTTTGAGACATTCTCACTGTCTCAAAGCTTGGCTTGGGCTGACCTCAAAGCTCTCAAGTTCCTGCTTCAGCCATGTGCCACCACAGTTGATTTGGGTTAGAATTTTATGCTCCTCCCACAAGTAACTCTGATCAATTAACAGATATTTGGATTTTGCATTTCTTTCTTTCTTTTTCAGCGGTAACTTTTTAAAAAAGATTTATTTATTTTATATATGTGTACCCAGTCTCTGTCTTCAGACACAGCAGAAGAGGGCATCGATCCCATTACATGAGCCACCATGTGGTTGCTGGGAATTGAACTCAGGATCTTTGGAAGAGCAGTCAGTGCTCTTAACCTCTGAGCCATCTCTTCAGCTCGAATTTCTTAATCTTTAGAAATACACAGCAGTCTTATATCTAAGCCTCAAAGACCTTTAAACATGGCAGGAAGCCATATGACTTTACCCTTTGTCTTGTAAACAGTCAGGCTTTGCAGATGTGACACATACTTGGTGGTCTCTGGACGTCTCATGGGGCTTTGTCTGACCATATGGCCATATTTCCAGAGTTCCTCTGTTAACAACTGTCTTAGTCAGGGTTTCTATTTCAGCACAAACATCAGGACCAAGGAGCAAGCTGGGAAGGAAAGGGTTTATTCAGCTTACACTTCCACATTGCTGTTCATCACCAAAGGAAGTCAGGACTGGAACTCAAGCAGGTCAGGAGCTGATGCAGAGGCCATGGAGGGATGTTACTTACTGGCTTGTTTTCTTAGAGAACCCAAGACTACCAGCCCAGGGCTGGCAACACCCACAATGGGCTATGCCTCCCCGTCCTTGATCACTAATTGAGAAAATGCCTTATAGCTGGTTCTCATGGAGGCATTTCCTCAAGAGAGCCTCTTTTCTCTGTGTAACTCCAGCTTATGTCAAGTTGACACATAAAACCAGCCAATACAATAAGGTAATAAAGAAAAAAACTGACCAGACCCCTTCCATGCAAATGAGCATCTCCTTCGAGCGTTCTCGCCCGAGCTTTTTTTTTTTCTTTTTTTTCTGAGCTGGGGACCGAACCCAGGGCCTTGTGCTTGCTTGCTAGGCAAGCACTCTACCACTGAGCTAAATCCCCCACCTCCTTTCCTGAGTTCTGAACTGCACTCTTTACACCTGGATTAGGTTAGGCTGGTTAGGTCAGCACCCAGAGCCTCAGTTTCCTGAGACAGGTGCTATTGCTAACCTCACATTACCATGTGGTACCTGCTCTCAGGTTTTGGCAAAGTCAAAAACGCCTCCCCACATTCTCCATAGTCACTGTAACAGATTATCGGAGACAATTAGCTTATAAAGATATACGAGAGCTATTGGCTCCGGGCTTTAGAAGCTCTGGTCTGTGAACTGCAGACCTGTCACTGCTGAGGTGCCAGGAGTGACAGTGAGGATCTTGGGACAGAGCAGGTGCACTCACTTCACAACCAGGAAGCAAAAGAGAATTAGGGAATAGGCCTACCTCAGGAGACTGCCCGCTGATATCTAAATCCTCCCACCTGATCCGACCTCCCAAAAGCTCCACCATTAGACCAAAGGTTTAATAACTAGGAAACCTGAGCTCCAGGAGATAAGGTGGGCATTAGAAGATCACCCCATGTCTGAGAACTTGCCTACCTTGTGTGAGGGCCTGAGTTCAAGCCCAGTCCCCACCCTCACTCACATCGCTTCATTCAAACACATGGGATATCAGTATTGTAAGAGCTCCTGGGGTGGAGTGCTGTCTTCTCCAGTTGCTTTATTAAAAGTCAGTGGTGGACTGGGAAGATGGCTCAGTGACTAAGAACATGTACTCTGCAAGCACCAGGACTGGGTTCAAATCCCCACCACTCATATATAAAAAAGCCAACATACCTATAACCACAGTGTTGGGGGCTGGAAACAAGTGGATCCTGAGAGGCATTCCAGCCATCCAGCCTAGCTCAATGACAAGTTTCTTGTTCATTCAGAAACCCTGTCTTAGATCAGTGGGATGGAGAGTTAGAGAGGAAGACACCCAACAATTGTTGTAGCCTCTGCATGAGTACGCTTGGCTGCTCACCTGTGCAGACTTCGGCGTATCTCTCACATTAAAAACAAAACAAAAACAAAAACAAAAAAATACCTGCTGAGGATTACAGAGAAAGCAAAAAAAGGCAGGGTTGGGAATGGGCCCACTTTACAGAGAAGGCAACTTTCGCATGGACCCCTGTGTTGTGGGTGGACTTTGCTCCTGAAGAAGTTGCCAAGAGGACAGACATGCCAGGTAAAGACGCCACATGGACATAGGTAAGGCAGAACAAGGCCTTTGGGAAGAGCTAGAACATGGCGGGGCTGGCTCTTGGAATCTCTCAAGCTGGCCTTCTAGAACTCAGTGCCCCCAGGACAGTGAGAAGGTTAACCCACGACATGGTAGAGGCAGAGGAAGGAACGGCCTGCGTCTGTTAATGTGCTCACCCCTGGCTAGGGAAAGGAGAGCTTTGGCAGCTTCCACCCCCCATCAGTTTTGGTGGGAGAGCAAAGAGGTCGGAGGGTTTGAGACAGGTTTCAGTGAACGTGGGCACAGGGCAGCAAGGAGCAGCAGGGCACTGAAAGGTTGGTAGAATTTGTAGGTTGTTTCCATAGCATTTTCTGCCAACCGCAAGTACATTTCTAACAACGTATATTAATACCAGTATTCTTTCCCCAGAATGAGTAGAAATTAGCAGGCAGTAAAAGACCAGCTTGCCTGCGATAGGCTAGCAGCATTGCTGTTTATCTTAGAGGACAGAAACCGCTCTGTGAATCATTTCCTCTCAAATCTATAGGAGGCCAGAGCTTCACAGAACAGTTTCAACTGGAAAGCACACACACAGACACAGACACAGACACACACACACACACACACACACACACACACACACACACACACAACTAAGATTTTGCCTTTTTAAATGGATTTCATGGGATGCACATGCAAATACAAATCTTCTCAGGCAAGAAGAGCTCATCAGTGCCCTGAAGCTGGAGTTCCAGGGGCTTGTGAACTTCCTGATGTGGGTGCCAGGGACTGTAATCAGGTCTTCCTGAAGGACAGTGTCCTCTCTTAGCTGCTGAGCCATCTCTCCAGCCCCAGGTCTTTTATTTTCCTATACTCAGCTGTGCTGTTAAAAGGCAGTGAGTGGGCGTGGTGGCGCTGGAATGCGAAACTGCAGACAAACAGTGAACTGAGCTGGATGATGTAACTAATTCCAGCAGAGACGTGGTAACCGGAGGCCCGAGGCCAGCTTCAATCATGTGAGATTCTGTCTCAAAACAAATCATTCGATTTTAAATTTGAATGTACTTATTATTTTACATACCAAATACATAGAATTTTTAAATCCCAAATTTGTAGCTAGCCGAGTCATTTTTGTCTGTTTTATACAGAGTCTCTCTTCTTAGCCCAGCACAGCATTAAGTTAGCACACTTGAATCTTCAGTTCCCTCTCTGCCCGCCTCCACCCACCCCTCTCTGCTATTTGCTGTTTCTCCCCTTCTCTTTCTTCCTGATTCCTAGTGCCCTGCCCATGTTTGGGGTCTGTAATCACTGTCTGCTTGCCTTCACATTCTGTACCTTGTTTTCATATTTGCCTTATTGTGTATACTGCTTCCCATGTGCATCGATGTGCCTCACATTTATCTCTTTAAAAGACCAAAACAATAGTGCCTGACTATTCTGTGGTTGCTGAATATTGACTTCTGTCTTCATTAAAGAAAACCAGGAAGAATAAATCCATTTTTGGGCTAATTTGCTATAAATAGAGTATTTTGTATATTTTTGAACTATTATCCATATGTTTTATTTCAACAAATAATTCTGTAATCTGGAAGCATAAAGATAACAAGCTAAGCCTTTCAAAATAGGCTTAATGTAGCCTGCTTTGGCCAAGGTCAAATACATGTTTTTCTTTGTCCTCTCTCACAAATCATAATACAAAGCTGGCATGGGGTAGGGGCTTGGAAAACAAAATCAGCTCATGAAAACTTAGTTATATAAAACCGGTTATATAAACCAGGCTCTCTGTGCAGACTTGAATAGATTCTTTATACATGTAACACATCAAATAGCTAAACTGGTTGAGGTATCCCTGTCATTGTTGGTTGCTAGACTATACTCCTGTGTTAATTATTTTCTAAACCTACTACAGTGACGGTCTCCACCCCCTTTCAGAAAGAGTATCACACAGTTGCAGAGTTTTGCCCTCCCCAGACAATTTCAGTCATTTCTGTGTAGGCCTTTGTTACGTAGTCTGTCTCTCTTCTTGTTCTTCTCTAGTGTCAAGGTATGTTTGCAAGGTGCTTGGGTCCCTCAATTCACATGTGGTCACACTTAGCACAAAGCTTCGTCTAGGCAGACCACAGGAGCCTTTCATGGCGCAGTGAGTATTGGCTTGCAAGAAACCCTGGTTCTGACCCCAGTGCTGAAGAAAAACAGAAAAGGGAAACCCTTTCACTTCCTGCCAAGTGTTAGAAGTTCCTCGCAGAGCACCACTCCCTCACTCAATGCCAAGGGAGCATTGAGCATTCTGGGATTTATTTATTCTTGAGATTCTGACTAGTCTTTGTCTAGTATGTAGATATACATACTATCAGGAAATACAGAAGACATAGCTTCATTACAAATCACATATCTCAAAAACTATAATTTTTTTACTCATAATTAGAGTGTGTGTGTGTGTGTGCGCGCGCGCATATAGCCTGACCCATATACAGAGGTCAAAGAACAACCTTGTGGGTTTGTTCTCTCCTTCACCTTTATTCCCAGGGTAAAGCTCAGGGCAGTAGGCTCCTGTGGCAAACGCTACTCACTGGGTACCTCACTGGCATCTTTGGGTGGGGGCACGAGCAAGGGGGTGAGACAGGGATTCAATGTGTAGCCTTGTCTGTCCTGGGACTCTACACTAGGCTGAACTTGAACTCACAGAGAGCTGCCTGCCTCTGCCTCCTGAGTGCTGGGATTAAAGGCGTGTGCCAGCACTGCCTAGCCTCTAAACATCTTTGATTACCTTTTTTTGTTTGTTTTTTTGTTTCTTAAACAAACCAGAGTTAAATATTTTATTAAAGTATTTTAATACAGGTACAAACACAGGGTTAGAAGAAAAATGTACTCAAAGAAAGCCAGGCATATTTGAGAACGTGGGCATGGCTTCTCAGAGAATAGTCTTTGCTTAGCTTGTTCTGTAGTTTTTTCATCTATCATTTTTTTTTCTGTCAACTGTGGGAGACGAGAGACAATCATAAAATTGAAGAAGCAGCATCAAGAACTCATCCTTTTCAGAGCTGAGGATATGAGGACCCAGGAGGCGGAGGTCAGAAGCGGCCTGGGCTGGTTGTAGCTCAGAGCGTTAGTGTGGCGTGAACAAGGCTTCCTGGTTTGGTTCCCAGCAGCGCAGGGAGAGGGAGGAAGGAGATCACACATCCTGGCTGTCAGCAGAGTACTGGAGCCCAGCTCCTTTAAAATAAGACGCTCATGAGTAACCACTTGATACAAGAAAGCCGGCTCATTATGGATTACATTTTAGCTTATTCATGAGTCAGTTCTAAAAATGTAACGTGGCTGAAAATGCTTTTTGCTTTTTTAGACTGAGTTCTTGAAACACAACAGGAGGCGGCAGCACCATGAAATGCTCTCTTACATTTTTATCTTTACTTGTATTTGCATGTATGTTTTGTCGGCGCGTGCCTGTGTACCACATGAATGCTGTAATTACAGAGACGAGAAGAGAGCGTCAGGCCCCTTGATTGGTGGTCCCCAGCCCTCATGGGTATTGAGGGTGGAGCTTGTGTCAGTGGTCATCGCAGCTGGGAGGAAGGGTGCGCAGCCCTCGGAGTACCACAGCTGAGCAGGAATGCTGTGTTCTCTCACGATTGAAGCTAATTACGGAAGACTTAGTGGCTAGAGAAGGCGCCTTCGTCCACTTTCCTTTCATGAGGAATCTTTTAAACAATTTTACTAATTTTAAGACTCCCCACTCCCCTTTTGAATTTATCTTGCCACGTTCATCCTTGGACTGTAGAGAAGATATTACGCCAGGCGCATTTGTACATAAATGCTCGCCCGTGTTCCTGTAAGGCCGGCCTACCCTTCCTTCCCAGCCGCTATGTTGGAATAGATTACCCTTCCTTATATCAGTGTGGCACTTTGGGACTTGTAGAGATTGTTCCCACTGTACTGTCTCATTTGTTCTGGCTAATCATCTAAAAGGAGAGAGACTGAGTATTCATTCCGTCCACCATTTGTGTGAGGTCATACTGCTCAGAAATTAATCATTTCTGGAGTGCAGTTGTGTTAGTCAAATGAGGGCCAGAACAGATCACCTGCGGAAGTCAACAGGAAAGACATTCTGGAGGTGGCAGCCCGTGATAGCTTGCCTCAGTCGGTGCCAGGTCTGTGCACTGTGCACTGTGCACTGTGCATCGTGGTTGTGTGCGTGTGATGGAGTTTAGCTGCTCATTTACGGCTGTCAGGAAGCAGAGGGAAGGAAAGAAGGAATTCACTTTCACAACAAATCCCCTTTGCTCACAAACCCATTAATGTATTATTAGTCGGTGAGGTCAGACCCTTATTCCAGCACTCTCGTCTGAATAGTGTTATCTTGGGGACTGAGGTGTCCACCCAGAAGCTTTTTGGGAACATTTAAAGTTAAGACTGGAAGAGTCGTGGTAAATATAGATAATAGATTGGGATCCAGACCTTCAACCCAGGAGGCTACTGTTCTTTCCTGTGCCCATTGGTGTTTTAGATGCAAATGATTACTTACCATACTGTCCCTGAGGCAAACAGCAGCCAGCCATGTCAGGAAGCTGGTAGCCTGGGGAGTTTTACCCCAGTAACTCTGGAAGCTTTGTGCAGCGGGCTTGAGTGGTCGTAGGATAACCTTTGATGGTTGATTACCTGGCAGTGAGGTGAAAAGAACAAGAGGTGTTCCTCAGCAAGCCTTACCTGCCTGCCTGCTAAGTGGAAAGAAACCAAAACCCCAGCCCCTGGAGACTATGCTTCCATAGGCTGGTTCTGTAAATATCATGTAGGTGTTTGGTTGGAGGACTTTCATGTTCCTTTACTTAAAGCAGTTGAGTCCCTTATAGACACTATTCTCTTTCATGCCAAGCATACAGAAAGTAAACTATAGAGCTGTGAGTGTGTGTGAGTGTCAGCCGTGGTGATCGGACGCTTGCCCGGCATGTGTGAGGCCCAGGTTCAGTTCCCTGGCAGTAACAAGGAATAAAGCATGGGAAGTAAAATTATTACAATACCGATGTCCTTTAAAAATGGGTCCTGTGAAGGTGGGCACTATGACACACACCCATAATCTCAGAAATATGAGGACGGAGACCACAAGTTGGAAGCCAGCCTGAGCTAGAGAGTTCTAGGCTAGCCTGATCTACATAGTGAGACCTTGTCTGGGGGGTGGGGGGAGGTGGGTAGGTGCACTGGCTGGCTTGGGCATTCTTTTTCCATGAAGTATTTCATCAAATCCTTGGAGAGCCTCACCGATAGGTTTATGATTCTTAGCTTTTGAGATGGGAAGGAGCAGTTCCAAGGGCAAAGCAGTTTCCAGAGTTCACTTGAGAAGTTTGAGGATTAAATACAGCTGAACTTTCTTTAGATACAGGGTTTTAAGGATAAAAATATTATGGAGCATTTCAGTCTGCTCAGCTCTAGTTTCTATAGGAATTCTGACCAATTCTTTGTTTAAATGGCTTGGTTAGCATTTTTTTATTATCAGGATAAAAATCTTTATCAGGTGCTGGAGAGATGCTCAACGGTTATGAATACCTGCCACTCCTTTAGCGGACCCCAATTCAGTTCCCATCCCCCATGTTTAGTGGGTCATAACTATCTCTAACCCTAACTTTAGGGGGTCTACCGACGCCTCAAACCTTCAGGCGCCTGTGCACTCATGCTCATACCTACAACCAATGGTAACAAATACAGTACTCTAGAACGATGTGGATTCTCAAACCTTTTCGGTTTGTGTGTCAGGCATCTTAGACAGTAAGGTGCAATAAGATGTTCCATTTCTTTGAGCTGTCATGACTAGAATTTGCCGAAGTGTGCTATGGACATTCAGACACACTTGAGATACATTGTATTAAGCACCCCATTTCTTTCTGCAGGATGCCTCTGAGCCTATCCATCAGGGACCCACAGTGTTTTCAAAGGGCAATGAATAATTTGTAGTATTTTCCAGGCTTATTAGCTTATGTAGTCATTTATTTCTTCAGCCCAAAGGCTGGAACCCAGGATCTTTAGCATGCTAGAAAAGTGTTCACACATCCAGTTCCTACTGGTATTTTATATACCTATATAGCTCTTATCTCAGTATCACGTGTTATAAAACAAACTTTTGGAAAATGTCAAATTAATATATGGAAAGAAATGATACTATTTAAGATCAAGTTTTTCAAGACTACTCAGATAAAGAATAGTTTGTTCATTTTAATTTTTATAGACATAGAATCATTTTTATTCAGAGAACTATAGACATTTAATCTCTTCTGTCTTGAACTATGGCAGTTTAAATCATTTTCTATCATAGGTGTTCTATTAAGATTGGATATGTCTTTCTGTTTGTTTGTTGAGACAGAGTCTCTCAATATAGTCATGGCTGTTCTGATACTCATTATGTAGCCCAGGCTGGCCTCAGGCTCACAAAGATCCTCCTGCTTCTGTTTCCTAAGTGCTGAGATTAGTGGTGTGCACCCCCACACCTGGTCTTACATAATAAACAAAAGATCTTTATAATAAACAAAAGTCAGTGTACATAAAGAGTCCTTTAAGAGGACAATGCTTTAAAAAGCTAGGTACATACTGTTAGGCTGTGCATAGGATACAGAGGCAGGAGGTAGCAAGTTCGAGGCCAGCTTAGGCTACACAGTGAGCCCTTGTCTGAAAAACAATCAGACATTTTTAAAAGAATATTTAGAGATAAGGGAGCAAGCCCAAATTGTACGGAGATACAATGGCCATGAAAAGATAGAGGTAATGTCCTCAGTAGCAATACGGAGTGTGTCACTGTAAGACAAGCAAAGAAAAAGTCAAACCAAAAACGAACAAAGCCAGCCCTAAACGATTGGCAGCCATGAAAGTACCAAGATGTTAACCTTGTGAATAGATCAATTAAACAAACCTATTGGGACACCTCAGGCTGCCAGCTCAGCACTACTTGTCCTGGGTTTGAGCTTATGAGTCTCATGTTTGCGAAACTCAAAATCAGATCTGGATGTGAATCCTACCTCTCAGTAACTCCTGAAGGCCGACAGGCATTGTGGTGTGGTAGCTTGTACATCTTCGAACCAGAAAAAGGGTGGACTGAGAAGGTGTGCATGTGTGGAAAGCGCCCTTGTAATGTGAGGTGCGTCATGAGGATGAAGACCGGAAGGCTCAGGCTAGGGCCTGCCCTGAGCTCCAAGGTGGTGTTACTCCTTTTGGCGGGCGAATTAATAACTCTTCTTGTTGCTATGACAAAATAGCAGACAGAAGCACTTAGGGGAGGAACGGTTAAAGGGGAAAGGTCAGTCTTGGTGGCAATTTGATGGTGGTAGATGAGTTTATGGTAGTGGGAGCTTTGGTACTGTCGGGAAGCAGGGAGCCCCAGTGGGAGCCAGGCTGGTATTGAATCCTCAGTGCCTAGCCCTAAGACCTTATGTTTGCCAGCTCAACCCCATGTCTAAAGGTTCTACAGTTTCCCAAAATAGCACCACACTGCCTTAGCCCAGGTCCGTGGCATTGCCTCCCTGCCAACAATAAAGAAATAAACATTTAAGAAAATCACATGGGAGGGCACTTGGAAACGGCTTGAAATCTTGCTTGGCTTTGGCCCTCCAGATGCAAGACTTACAGCATCCAGGTACCACAGCCAGTCCTTCCTCCAGCTCTCCTGTCAACCCACCAGCCTGTTTGCACAAAGCACCCTATAGGAAGGATTCTGTGCTCCCAGGTTATCTTCTCCTCCCTTAGTTCTAGTGAGCTCAACTCAGCTCCAAGCTTCTCCCAGCTATCCCTCTTCTAGCCCTTCGCCCACCCCTGGCTCTTCTGGCTCTGCTGTCTGGACTCCTGATGCTCCCTGGGCCTCTGTCCTCTTTGCTCTTCTCCTGTCCTGTCTCTCCATGACTCACTTCTGACACCTGCAGTCTCACTCCGTGCGTTTGGAATCATCACTTTCTCTTCCCCCCTGTGGACAGGACCGGGAACTGGATGCAGAGTGCATATGCAGGTGTCGTTCCTCAAATTAAAAAAAAAAAAATCAGTGAAACCGGCGACAAGCAACACTCCATTTCACTACAGTTAGCGCACTTGCCTTGGGACATGGTATACAGGCTGTGGGTCTCATCTTCTCAGGATCCGAAGGTGTCCAGCAGAAGCTGGACCTTTGGAGCTCAGGTTCTTTCTCCTGCTCTGCCTTCATCCTTCCTGGAGACCACACCTCATGTGAGCGCCTGAGCAGGCTGAATGGGTCAGCAATACTTCACACGACGCATTTGAGATACACCCTGCCAACTGTTTTGAACACAGACGGTTTAATTCTTACATCTTTTTACAACTTTCCAATATGGAATTTTATTATTCTAGACACCTAGTTGTTCACGACATAGCCATGACTTAGAACAGAATTCTGGTCTCTCTGTTAAATACTAAGTCACTACTATTTGAACTCAAGTTTCAGTGGTTTCCAACTCAGGGTTTCCACCACTTCTCCAGCTATGATGAGCAAACTCCACGTCAAAATGCCATCCGAGTCTTCACTGCCTTCCCACAGGGTGAGCAAACACCCCATGGCTTGTAGGAGCTGAAGGGACACATCTTAAAGACTATCAAACTTATTCAGCCACTCGTAGTGGGATAGAAATTCTCAATTTTGACAAAATCTGTGTGGTAGTAAGTAAAGTTTGTATAACTTTAGAATATATAGTATATAACTTTACACAGTAAGATATCCTAAAGGACTTTTATTGTTGTTATTGTTGTTTGTTTGAGACAGAGTTCCCTGTGTAGTCCTGGCTGCCCTGGACCAGGATAGCCTTGAACTCACAGAGATCCCTTGCCTCTCTGCCTCTTGAGTTCCAGGATTAGAGGTGTGTGCCACCACTACCTGGCTGAGTTTTTTTTTTTTTGTTGTTGTTGTTTTAATGTTCATATTGGGTATGACTTCATGACATTTTTAAATTGTAGGCATAAGTCACAATTTTGAGAATTCAGCATGTAGTTATGATTTCTGGGAGCAATACAAACTGTCATATTTCCTTTCTAGCATTTTCTAGGTTAAAAAAACAACAACAACAACAACATCAACAACAACAACAATAACAACAACATCTTATAGGGTTCCCAGTCTGTATTTTAAGTGTTATGTTGGAAGAATTATTTACTGCCATTTCTTAGGTGGCTTAGAATGAAAATGAAAGGAACAACAAGGGAAATCGTTGCCTTAAGCAAAAGCATGTTCATTCAGTACTGCTGCTTTGGCACAGTGCTCAGTATCAGCATTCATATTTAAAGATGTTATTTTCCAGCTGGGCAGTGGTAGCACATGCCCTTTATGTCCGTACTCAGGAGGCAGAGGCAGGCAGATCTCCCAGTTTGAGGCCAGCCTGGTCTACAGAGCAAATTTCAAGACAGCCAAAGCTACACAAGAAACCCTGTCTCCAAAATAAAAAAAAAAAAAAAAAAAAAAAAGCTAATTTTGTATTTCCCCAATGTATACAGCAACAGCATCTGCCCCTGAGAGGTCATATGTATTGTGTTTTCTCATTTCTCTCGCACAGACTGCTTCACCCTAGCTCTGAATAAACTATTAGTAAATATTTATTAAATGCTTTTGGGCATGAGGAAGCTGGACATCTGCTAACTAAACTGATATTATGATATTTATAATTCTGCTGTTTTATCAAGGAATTTAACTCTTTGTATTACTCTTCATACTTGGCCTTATGTCTTCCTTCTTGTGAGTAAGAAGATTGTCCTGAGGTTAAACCCTTCTGCCATTTTTGGCTTTTAGTAATAAACATGTAGTATAAACATGTCCAAATCTCCCCCACCTTTCCAAAGAACAAAACCCTTGACCCATCTCTCTCCTCTCTGCCATCCCTCCTTCCCCATTTCATGTCCTCTCTTCTCCATTTAATCTTCTGAGACTTTAAAATCAGACGCAGAGATTCTATTCTAACCTCCATATTCTCACCAGCTTCTCCAACCTGACAGACACATCAAATAGGACTGTCGTGGAAGCGGTGGAGTAAGCATGGAGTATAAGACAGGCATTATTCTTGCTGTTTGAAAGTGGAGTTGACTTCAGTGAAAGCACAGTTCAGGTAGGCTTAAGGACGGTTGAGCTCACCTAATTACTTGTTTGTTTTTCAGATTGTAAAAGTGCATTTAGATGAATTAAGTTTCACAGAGGAGTTGATACTGAGTTGATTTTGAAGGTTAGTAGAATTTATCTTAGATTGATCTTGTGGAGGATACCTAGCACTTGGGAGGCAGAAACAGAAGGATGGGGAGTCCACAGCAGCCTGAGGTACACAGGGAACAGGTATCTCAAAACCAAGGGGCAAGGGCGGTGATCTATGAAAGTGAGTGCAGAACTGGACCTAGAGTGTGAGGCCCAGTTCCATCCTCAGGGCCATGAGAGTGCATTTGCGTCTGTGAACTGTTCTGGGTGGGCCAGGGCACATCATCAGTGCTTTTCATGGGTCCTTCCATTCAGTCCTCAAGACGCTCTTGTAAGAGGATCTCAGAAGACAGTCTGGAGCCGAACAGGAAGGTAGAAAAGCATGGATCAGACACTGGAAGCAGGAGAGCTGTGCTGTCTCCTGGAGTTGACAAGACTGACCTGTCCCATTGGAGTGCTCAGCTTTGGAAATTATATGTTAGCATTACAGAAGGCCTTAACTCCCATATCAAAGCCAACTTTAGCTTCCCTCCTGGGCAAAATACAGAACAATTATGGACATATTGGTTGAGTAAAGAAACATGGGTTTCAGGAAAATTGACCTGTGGCATGTACTATGAAGCCCCACTAAAGACACACCCTAAATTGTGCTCATTATATCAGGATGACAACATTATAAGTAATTATTATTTCCATTGATTGAACCTTGCACCTCCTGGGGTGATTGGGGGCAGGCTGAGGAAGGGAGGACTGACAGGATACAAAAGGATAGTGACCCAACACTTGCATCTCAGGGGGTAGAGACAGTTTGTGAGTTCCAGACCAGCCTAGGCTATATATCAAGACCCTGTCTCAGAACAAACAGCAAAAGCACCTCCAATCCACTCCAAAGAGACTCGCATCTTTTTACTTTCTCCTGTACACTGTCCACCACTTCTACTGGATAGTTTTGTAGCAGGATTGTTGCAGGAGCGTCCTGCTATCCCCTGGCTGAACAATTCTCCATTTCGTGCATACCTGGCAGCCGCTCTTCACTCGGGCTTGTTCCTGTAGCTCAGCTCCTCTACAAGTACCTGTCTCTCTGATACTGCCTCACGTCCCCTTGGCATCTGTCTTACTCAGGGTTTCTATTCCCGCACAAACATCATGACCAAGAAGCAAGTTGGGGAGGAAGGGTTTATTCAGCTTACACTTCCACATTGCTGTTCATCACCAAAGGAAGTCAGGACTGGAACTCAAGCAGGTCAGGAAGCAGGAGCTGATGCAGAGGCCATGGAGGGATGTTACTTACTATCTTGCTTCCCTGGCTTGCTCAGCTTGATTTCTTATAGAACCCAGGACTACCAGCCCAGGGATGGCACCACCCACAATGGTCTGGGCCCTGCCCCCTTGATCACTAATTGAGAAAACGCCTTGCAGCTGGATGTCATGAGGCATTTCCTCAAGGGAGGCTCCTTTCTCTGTGATAACTCCAGCTTCTGTCAAGTTGACACACAAAACCAGTCAGTGCAGCATCTTTCAGAACCACACCTGTGCTACCATCATGTGATGTTTGGTCAACTTGTCTGCTGCCACAGCCACTCACTGTGTGTGCGTGTGTGTGCCTGTGTGTGCCTGTGTGTGTGCCTGTGTGTGTGTGTGTCTGTGTGTGCGAGAGAGAGAGAGAGAGAGAGAGAGAGAGAGAGAGAGAGAGAGAATATGACAATGTGAGTGTGCTGCGTGAGACTAAGTATGACGGTGTGTGTATAGGTATATATTGGTGTGTGTGAGACTGTGCATATGTATGTGTATGAATCTGTGAGACTTTTAGTATGTGTGTATATGCTTATGAGTGCGTGTGAGTATGTTTGTGTATATGTGTGTATGAGTGCGTGAAACTAAGTTTGTCTGTATATATGTGCGTATGAGTGTGTATGAAACTGTGTATGAGTATGTGTGAGACTGGGTGTATAAGTGTGTATGTGTGTATGTGTGTGTATATGTGTGTATGAGTGTGTGAGACTGTGTATGTGTGTGTGTGTGACAGAATGTGTGAGTGTGAGTATATGTGTGTGTGTATGTGTGAGACTGTATGAGTGTATGTATACATGTGAGTGCGATAGTGTATAAGTGAGACTATGAATGTGTGGGATGGGCATATTTGAGCATATGTATGCATGTGAGTATATATGTGTGTATGAGTATATATTGCTTGCTTGGTTTCTTAGGGCAGGTGCTTCCTTAAAGTTCAATATGGCTATAGCCCTGCTCTCCTCCTTCAGCCTCCTGATTGCTGGGATCCCAGATCTGCATCCCCATCCCCTTCCCTGACTGCTCTCTCCATGTGTGGTTCATACTTTCTCATTTGTGTCCCCTACAGAGATAGCCCGTTATCACCTCTCTTAACATGTGTTTGTGACTTATAGCCATTTTTAGCTCCAAATCTTTCCCCAAACATGTTTCTGTTTGAGAAAAAGTTAAGTGTATTCCACATACAATGCTAGCACACATTTTGGCGACATTGAGAATTTTCTGTAGCTTCTGTTGGGGAGGTTTAAGTAGAGCGATGAGAAAGTTAAAGACAGTGCAGGGCTAGTGCTTTTTCCTCCTAAGGAATCATTGAGTAGGAGAACCGAGAAAAATTAGATCTGAGCTTTCATTACTTAATTCTGCCTCCAGAATGAGGCGCTATGAAGTGACTGTGGCAGAGGAGTGGAACTCCTTTGGGTCCTGAGAAGCCTAGAAGGGCCTGAGAGTTGGATTCCAGGGTACAAGGACATGAATGGAGAACTTGACTAGAAAACATGCTTCTTAGCAGGCATGTTGTATGTAAAAGGGCCCACTGATGTGCATGCAGATCTGTATGTCGTGACAATTTAGACATTTCTAGAAAACACAGTTTATTTCTGCAATGTCATTACTGCTACTGTAGAATGTAGAAATCTGTCCGCAGGCTGCGCGGAGTTGGTCCCTGCTGCTGTGGGGTGTAGAAACACATCCATAGGCTGCAGACTCAATCACTGCTGCTGTAGGATGGAGAAACATATACCCATAGGCTGCTGTTTGTCAGTCTGCTTTGTGCTGCTGGAATTGGCGCCCAGGACTTCGTGCATGCTACTGGTCCCCTGCCTGGGAGCCCTTAGGCTGTTGCTCCAATGAAGATAAAAATAAGTTATTTTCTCAGCTCATTCATTGACTGTTGACACTATTTCGTCCTCTAAAATCTTCAGTTCCCTAACCATAAATTCTCCTTCTAGGATTTTCAGTAACCTCATATTACAGGCTGAGGGATTGCTACTGTTACACTGAACAGCCAGTGTTCCCCTAACGGTTGAACCTGGCTAGATATGAGTCATGTTCCATGGTGGATCTGACAGTTTTCCGATTCCTGGAATGTGATCTAGTCTTCCATGCCCCGGAGATTTGTCTTTCCTCTCTCCCTCCCCTCTTTCTCCTTCCCTTCTGTAACCCATGCTTATCTGCATAATCTCACTCGGATATCCTCTCCCAAAACTTTTGTGACTACTTCAGTGGAGTCTCGCCACTTCTGCCAACAGTATGCACTAGCTTTCATCCTACCTACCTCCTTGCAAGAGGCAGTTAGTGAACCCAGAAGCTGGAGGAGAGGCAGGTGAAAGTCCCACTCCCTTCCAGAGGAGCTAGCTGCCAGTATTGGAGTTTTAGCACAATCCTGAAGAACTGCAGTCTGTATCCTGCTTGTCTGCTCTCTTCCTAGACCTACCTTGTCTAGTGAAGCAAAGTGTGCTCTTGTGAGACAAAGGTCATACATAATTAATGTTACATAGACCAAACGTAAGAGATAGTTTGTCTGTGCACTCTAAACTAAAGATTTCTATCAAGCCCTGTATTTAAGAGTAGTGATTATTTTTAGCTGGTAGCCCTCGAGGAAATCAGACTTACAACACGTTTTTAAAATCTTGAACGTTTGAATTTTTGCCGCCAAACTTTTAAAATCTATCCTAACGATCTTCCCGGTTTATAAAATACTTTATTGAAAAGATATATTTGGGTACTTATTTTCATGTATAATACAAGCCGATATTAGCAGTCTTATCAACATCTAAGTTTTAATAAATTATTGTTTAACCTTCTATTTCTGATGTGATCACAGAACCACCACAGGTCTTTGATTTGATTTTAGAAAGTTTTCCAGAGAACAGATGGCAAAAGTGTGAACCTCTAACTATGTAGAAATAGCGTTTCTTCTAAATACAACAGAAATTCATGAGCTAGCTAGCTAGCACTACTTACTCTGGGATTTGGAAACTGTGTCTGAAATGTTTCACTTAAGATTGTTACAATTTGCGGTAATTATTCTGCTTGCTTCAATTATACTGAAAGGGATGAATAAAATGTAGGATTGGGGGGGGGGAACTACTTAGGAGCTGAATATATAAGTAGTGGTTATAGAGAGCCCGGGGTTGGAGACCGATCCCTGACTTGATGCTGAACCTGTTAAGAATCAACATCAAAAGTTTCGTTCGACTGAGAGTTAGCCTATGATTTCGCGTGCGTTTTTATTTCTAAGTCCCTGGATCTCCCGCACTGCGCTGCGCTCGCCCTGCGCGGCACGGCGGTGACAGGTGCCCGCGCCCGGGACGCAGGCCCGAACATCCCGGCCGCTCTACGCGCCGGCCTTTCCAGGGCCCGCGCGGGCGCCAAGCTCGTCGCCCTTCTCTCGAGCACCACGCAGGGCGGCGCGAGGCGGCCGGGCGGAGCGGGCGAGGCAGGCGGCCGGCGGGCCGGGGGTTGGCGGGACGCGCGCTCCCATGCCGCGCCGCGCCGGCGCCCGCTCGAGCCCGCGCTCCCCCCGCGCGTGCCCGCGCCGCTGCGCGATGCAGTGTGGGGAATGGCTGGGGTTGGCTGAAGAGCGCACAGTGGAGTTTTAATGTCCGCCATGTTGGCCATGGCGTATTGAAGAGAGCGAGTGAGCGAGGCGCGGAGCGGCACAGCCTCCCACCCTCCCGGCTGGTGTCAGGGCCCGGACGGCGGGCTTTGCGCTCCGCCCCCAAGTCCCCGGCAGCGGCAGGCGAGTGGAGACCGAAACTCCGGTTCTCCATGATCCCGCTGGCCGGGGCCGTTTCCCCAGAGCGGAGAGGTATCTGCTGCGCCTGAGATGAGTAAACTGTCGTTTCGGGCGCGGGCGCTGGACGCCTCGAAGCCGCTGCCGGTCTTCCGCTGTGAGGATCTGCCCGACCTGCACGAATACGCCTCGATAAACCGGGCCGTGCCGCAGATGCCCACCGGAATGGAGAAGGAAGAGGAGTCGGTACGTGTTAACTCCCCTGTCCGACCCGCCGCCAGGCCCGCGCCCTCCGCTGCCCGCGGCGGCGGCGGAGCAGCAGACCCACACAAAATGGCCGCCATCTTCTCTCCGCCGCCGACTCTCGGTCGCCGGCCGGGCCGGTCCCCCGCCTCCCCGGGTGCTCGGTCCCGGGCCGCTGAGGCCCGGCGGAGCACCCTCGAAGGCCTCCCGCCGTCCTCGGCCACTGGTACCCGGGTCCCGCGGAGTTCGGGGGCCCGAAAGGCACAAAGGGGTCACGTGACGAAGCCGCCGGCAGCCATTTTGTGGTCTCAGTTCTTGGGTTGGGCCTTGTGCATATCCGGAGAGGGAAGCGGGCTGGGCGGCGGTGGGGGTGCAGCGAGCCGGGAGTGGGCCGCGCCTGCGGGCCCCTCGCAGGGCCGCTAGGTGGCGCTCTGGGGCCGTCGGGGCCTGGCAAAGGCTGCGGGCGCCGGCTCTGAGCGCACTTGCCAGAGGGCTCGGTGCAGTCCCCACGTGGAGCCTCGGAGGGGCCTGTCATGCTGACTTTAGGGCTCAGGCTGATTTCTCTCCCCTTCCTAAAGTGAAGTGGCGAAGGTGCTCCGGGTCTGCCCAGACACCATTAAATTTATTGAAGATGAAACTCCCGGTACAGTCTTGCTTCCACCCGCAGTGCTGGCGGGAAGAGAAAAAAAAAACCTGTCTCCTACTTTTTGATCTTTGAGACAGTGTTGCAGATTTGTTTACAGTACGTAACTCTGTTCTAAAGTCTGCAACTTTTTAGTTCTTTGTAAATTAAATTTAGGTTCGCCTGTTTTTAGAGGAAAAGATAGAGAATAAACGTTTCAATGAACGTTAAAGCTCTAAGGTCCTTTTGTATCAATAGCGTAGCTAAAGTTGAGTGAATTCTTCACAGACATCCTGACATGAAGGTATCCGAACTGGGTGGGCTGCAGTAGTTACATTACTGTTTATACAGCTAATAGGTGTTTACTATTGCTGTGGCCTTTACTTTGCTGTAGGAGGTGGGTCCGAACACAGAGATAATAGACTCTTCTGCACATTTCCCCCAGATGTTAACATTATAACTTGGATGACTTCTAATTCTAAGGACTTGCGTCCATTGGTTTCCAGGTACAGCCACTTATACAGGTGCCCTGTGTTGACAGTTGAAGGAAGTCGGGGATTCCCGTGGACTGTGTGCTCCAATTTTGTTGTGGAAATTGTACTGTAATACTTCTGTTGGTCCTGTAAGAATTTCTATTCTCTGTAATGTTTTTCAAAATAAAACTCTTTAAACTGCTTGGGTTATTTAACCTTTTAAAGTAAATAGTTTTGACAGTCAAATGTTACTTTGGGGTGGAGGGTCTGGAATCTCACTTCACAGCTGAGTGCTAAGTGTAGATGAGATGTGTGGGGTAGTGTACTGACTTCTAGCAGCTTATTGTCTGTGAGAGCAGTGCTCTTTATGTTGACTTGTATCAACTTAGAGTAGAATGGTGACATTTATTTTTAAAATAAGTGATTTGTTTTTTTTTAATTAAAGTACTTGTGATTGCAGAATCTTGTCTTTTTGTTTTATTTTTGTTTCTCTATGTAAGTATATGGATACTACTTTCAAGTTGGGGTGCTGGTCTTTCCCTGCTTGAGGAATTTGTTGCATCTTATGCATCTAAGATGGAAATCATTAAGCAAGACCAACAACAGTACACTTTAGAAACTGAGTTAAGTCTTGCTTTTTGAGCCTTTTGGACAGTCCTGAGAGCTACAACCTAAAATGAATGCTGAGCTCAACGGAAGGCTCTGTCCCTGCATATTAACATTTACAAATAATTTTTGTTCACTGAAACAATTTTGGTATTGTGTAGTAGTTGTCACAGGTTTTAGTAGGTGAAGTTCCAACTTTTATTAGGTATGGGGATTAGTTTTTTCAATCATCTGTTTAGAATTCTTCAAGTCACAACCAGCCAAAACTGTATGGTGAGCCATAAGTTTCTTAATAGAAGAAATTAAAATCCTCAGGAAATAAACTGTTCCACAGTCTTGTGTGTCAGGCCACACTAGTGACAGGCTCTGGGAGTCAGGGCAGTGAAAGTATGTTGTACAATGTTGAAAAGTACTAAATGTAATATAATTTGGAGTTAATCTTTTTACTAAAAGAAGAGTTACAGTGAGGCTCACCCATGAACACATAGGCTATGCCTCCTGCCAGGTCCTGTAACCTGGGACCTGAATTATCTAGTTTCAGAAAAAAGATAGCATCCTAATTTAGTCTCAGTCTTGAAAGGGTTAGAAATAGGATCTAGTTATCATAATCCAACTTTCTGGGTTTATAGGATTCTAATTAGACAAAGCAGATTGAGATGAACATAGTTTCTTATCCACTGCTTTTATTAGGAAGCGTTTCATAATTTAAAAAAATGTATGGCATGTAAAGCTACCAATGAATATAATTGTCGCCTTTATTGTAATTTGTGTGGTTAAAGAAATCTAGGTTTTGATCTGGTTGTGTAGCCTTGGCTTATCTCAAATACACTCCCACCCCTGCCCGCCTTAGCCTCCTGGGTGCTGGGATTAGGTCTAAGCCACCATAGCCAGCTTAGAAACCTTGTAGTACTGGGATGATAACTTCTCAACGTATTCCTGTTCTGCCAGTCATAGTAGTAACAACTGAACAAAGCTGGTAGCACCAATCTGTATTCAGAAGGCTGAGGCCAGCCCAGGAAATAAATGTATCAAGCCTGTGAGAATGAAGCCACAAGCAAAGGATAGACCCACTTTAGTGATGGAGCATCTGGCCATTCCTGGCACCTTAGAAAAGATGATGATACTGGCCTAATTAGGCATGCTTAATTTTTTAACAAGTTTAAATAAAGGATGACACACAAACACATCCCTCCCCTTTTTGGAGGTTAAAAAGCAAATTGTTATTGTGTTTAAAAACTTTTACTGTAGAACTGAAAACTGGATTGTAGTGCTCGAACTGACTGTAAGAATTAGGGATTCAGTGCTTCAATTAAAGTGTAGTAAGTAACTAGCTAAGTCAAAGAGTAAGGCTAGAAAGTTTTTTTTTATTTAGAGTCACATGTAAATTTTAAAGCTGAAAAACTACAAAAAAACAAAAATAAAACTACCAAAAAAAAAAAACAAAAACCAAACCCGAGTGCTTTAGGGCTGGGGGGGAATAAAAAAGAAAACCAGTGAGGGGTGAGTGCCCCGTTATCACTTAGCATCTCGTAAGTAGGTAATGTCATTATTAGAACTGAACAGTGCTGCCACAGTTTTACTTACACTGAGGCCGGCTGGGTACCTCTCCAAAGAGATGAGCCCATTGGATGATGGGTTTGTTACAGCTGACCAAGTGATTACAGCTGGGACCTTACAGTTTTCGTGTATGGAAACATTTGCAGATCTTTTACTAGTGTTTAAAGTGCCCTTTGGCAAATTGGAGCTACTTTTTTATGGTGGGACATAGGGAACAGGCTGCCGTTTACAGGGAGTCTGGATTGGCGGGGCTGTTTGAAGTGATTGGATTATCAATGATAACACAATGGTATTAGCCATGCAGTCTCTTAAAACTGATTAATTCAGCTCTAGATTTAAGGAACTCTAATTAGACACAGCAGTCTTGTAGTCCTGCCTTGTCTCACCTCCATTCTGGGGTTACCACACGCAAGTGAAGGATTTATAAACAGTGTTAGTTTTCTTCTAAAAGAAAATTTTAGGGGAGGAAAAATTGGAAATACGCACATATTCCCAATATAAAAAGCTCTACATCTAACATTTTTAAGAGATCTAGTTTGGATTCATAGAAATAAATTTGACAGTTTCAGTGATAAGCTTAAAACTGATTTTCTTTTGAAAGCAAGCTTCCCCCCCCCTTTAATATGTTAAGCCAAGTCTATCTCTTATGTCTAAAGCTGCAAAATTTGGCACATTTTTCCATTCTGTGAATAGTCCTGCAAGTGAAGTAAACTATTCGTTGTCACAGAAGCAGAATTAAGAAACTTAAGGGAGTTTGGATTAGGAAGAAATTGAGAAGATTGGGGCATTCTGCATTAGATGGTAAAGGATTTGGGCACAAAGATATTTGAGAAAATAAAGTTTAATTTTCAGTAAAAGTTTTGTTATTGATGATTTCAGATTACTTGAGATAGGCCGTCAGGTTGCTGCTTACTTTGAATCTACTGGTATTTTAGGGCTGTGGTATCACACCTGAGTCGTAGACACTGGGATTCAGAGATCACACGCCTTCTAGAAGTTGGAATTCTCTCCGTAAGCATATTAAGTTTTGGGAAGTTTTTTTTCTTTTTTTTTTTGAAAGGAGAAGGCTCAAACCTTAAAATGTCAAATGGAGACTCTTTGTTTCCATGTGGCAAGTATTTTTAAAATAAGTATAATGAAGGGATAATAATTGAAAACATGATTCAGGGAGAGACTGAAGGAAGAAACTACAGAGCGACCTATGGAAAGTTCCCACTGACCTCAGCCCCGAGGCAATGAGGCTGTGGTGTCTGGGTCTGAGTTAAACTCCCTTTTACTATACCTATGCAGCCAGATATTTGGGATTAGTGTATAGTTCAACCTCATTTTGTTACGAAATTACAAGATGGATGGCTTATGTATCTAAAAGAATTTCTGTAGGTTGTGATTAACAATTTTTTTTACCAAATTATATTTTCTTTTTATTACTAGAATTTAATTAAAAGCACTATTTAAATAAAGAAAAAACACAGGATAGAAGACTTTCTAAAAGCTTGTAAGTCTCAGGATTAAACATTATACCAGACAGTGTTCTATTAAAAACAGAATGGGCTTTATTTGGTTGTATTTTGTTTTGTTTTGTTTGTTCCTTTTTATGCTTTGGGTTTGTTTTGTTTTGTTCTTTTGTTTTTTATTTCTCTCTATAACAGCCTTGGCTGCCTCTTTTCAGTGGACTATTTTTTAAAGTTTGTTTGTTTTTATTTTTAGAGGCATGCTGGCCTCGAACTCAGGGGTAGGCCTGTCTCTGCTTCTGGGATCAAAGGGGCCCCAGCACACCTGCCTGGCAGTTTAAGCGCTTGTTGCTAGGTGTTTTTCTTAAGCACTTCTTAGTAAGTATTCTTCATACACATAGGAAAATACTTGTTACAACTCCATCTATGACTCCACTTCTTACAATTAGATAACACACAAGGAAATGAGATTTTATATTATAGTTAACTAGTAAAAATAAGTTGTTTCTGGGTACACAAGTGAAAGGAAAGTATAATAGAACGTTTAGAGACAGGAAAATGTATTTAACTTCTGAAGTAAGTCTTGGACCTTTAAAATGTTACTTCTAAAGCTAGGCATGGTGGTTCATGCCTTCAGTTTTGCTTAGGGTGGGGACAGAGTAGAAGCTACCTTTGTGGTGAAGAGGGAGACCCTGTCACAAATGAAAAAGTGGCAGTGACTCTCTTGTGAGATAGGAACCCACTGTTTAACTGCTTTCATAGGGTCATTGTCAGTAGGTTCCTGATGCCTTCTGCATGCTCATAGACTGGAGTCTTTGCGAACCCTCTAAATGCTCATAGGCTGTTGGAGTAATTTAAACTTAGTGGGTGCCCAGCTCTGCATCTTTAACTGCAGTAAGTAAATTTCATCTAACAATTGGCAACCTGTTGCTGTGTTGTACATAAATAGCAAACTTGCTGGTTTTGAGAAGGCTCTGGGTTATAGCCTTAAGGAGTGCAGAAGTCAGCTCTTTAAAAAGCTTAGCTCTTCACCTTTGGATATGCATTGTGGCATAGCTTACTGAATTTTGCAACAGATTCCCCTCAGTATTACCAAGTATAGAGGCATAATTTAAAATGTCATGCGAGTGATGATTTTTTTTTCAGTTCAGTCTTTTTAGAATTATGTTAATAATTTAGAACCCCAAATAACACTTATATACACTGAGACAGTGCACCTGGACTGAGTCCTTTGACAAGTCACTTCACCTTACTGGATGGACCTTAGTCTGGTCCTGCCTTACAGGGTGACTCCGAGGCGTAAGAAGAAGCATGTAAGAACAATGAGCACACACGTGCTGTGCCACATACTAGTTAGGTTTTAGAATGACCTTTTTTATTGGTACTCAAAAGTGATTTAACATTTATGTAATCCGAAATTTTTGATTATCTGGTGTAAAATGTATTCTCTTCCCTAGAGAGTTCCACAGTACAGTGGTATAAACTGTCTTTAAGTTTAGGTGATTATTAAAACTGAATATTAGTTAGATCTAAGACTAGTCTAACCTGTGATGTTGCTTGAGTGGGTATACACAAGGCTATCTTAGCTGAGAAAGACAAGGTCCTAACCTATACTGGTTTCCTGTTTTAAAAAAGGTGGTGTGCCTTAGATCTGGAATTAATGTCATCCTTTGCCTATCATTTACAAAGAAGGTAATTACGGTTCATGGGTAATTGGTTCTGGTCTAGTGTTGACAGGCTCAAATTTAAAGCCCAGTTCTAAAGGATATCTAGGAAATAAATGGATGAAATAGTCAGAGTACTTTGATTGTTGTAAGAACTTGGGATTAGAGCCAGAATTCTGTAATCAGCTTCAAATTATGTTTTATTGATAAAAGCGGTCTGAGGTTAAAACAGTATAAATGTACTAACACTGAAGTGTAAAGAGGTCTGAGGTTAGAACAGTATAAATGTACTAATACTGACGTGTAAAGCAAAAGTCTGGTCATTGTTTCAGAGATCCTTGAGGTGAGAGGCATTGTGCAAACAGTAAACAGCCAAGGTTTATATGCTTATGTAGCAAATGTTGCATTTTCTGGGAAGCAAGTAAGTCCCATGGGTGCAGCAGTGACCGCACAAGGATGTTCTGTGGGTCTCATACTCTAGCCTATTGGCTTTGTGATGATGGGAATTGTGTGTGCTTCAGTTGCACATGGATGTGTTTCTAGAGTCTGAAATAGTGTCTAGTATGTAGTGTCAGTATTCAGGATTGAATGACTTGATGAGAAGGGGGAGTATGAAAAAGTAAACTTTAACATGATTCTTATACGGCAGTAAGATAAAAATACAGAATTCCAGAGAGGAGGCAGACAGTTTTCTTTAAGTAGTGGTCGAGGCACATTTAAGTACCTGAGACTTGAGTGCTGAGAATGAGCCAGCCCTTTGAAGAATTTTGAGGTAGAGAACCTTCCAGAGAGAAAGCCCAAGGATGGAACCAAAAGAAGACCTATGTGACCAAAACACAGGGAGGCTGTAGGGTGCTCAGGGGTGAGTAGTTGCAAGTGCTTTGAAATAGGTTTTATATAAAGAAGAACATATTCTACCCGTTTTTTTCTAATATCATTCTGAAATACCATGTGGGGAATAAGTTTTTTGGGCAAGAGTGGACGTGAGTTTATTTGTTTGGAAATGAAGAGAACTCAGTGGATTTGAGATACATTTTGAGGTGGAACCAATAGGACTTGATGAATTTGAATCAGCCTAAGCCCAGGTTTTACTTGAGCGGCTGGATAGGTGATGGGGACACTAAACTGGGATGGGGGAAATTAGGGAGGAAAACATAGAAACCAAAGACTTTGGAAAGCCTCTTAATCCAAGTGTGATTCGGCATAGGAGAATGTAGTACAGCCAGCAACCGAGAGTGTGAATCGTGAAAGCCATGGCTCACTACTTGTTATAGGCTGGGTGGGAAGTGTCCCTGTGGGTTTATGTATTTAGACTCTGGAATTCCAGTGGATAAAGCTGTTTTGGGGGGTTTATGGAGCCCTTAGGAGATAGGACCTAGCTGAAGGAAGTGAGTCACTGGGAATCCAGTCTTGAAATAGCCCTTCCTGTCTCACTTCAGTGGATCTGTCTTTATTGGTCAGCATCTTATAACAAGCAACTGTGGCACGACCCTCTAGATACCTCACTCCCATGGTAGTCTACATCCTCTTAAACTGTGAGGCAAAATGAGCCTTTCCACTCTGAAGTTGCATTTGTTTCATGTGTTGTAAAAGCAATGGAATTATAACAAGTAGTGCTGTTTCATTTGAATAGTATTGTTTGACTTTAGCTTATGACTTATGCTATAGACTTTAGCAACTCGGGAAGAACTGTTATGTAAGAGGTGCCATTCAAGAATGGAAACGTTTAAGGAGGTTGGCAGAAACAATCAGAGTGGAAACTGGAAGGGACTGAGGTCTGCAGATGATGTCTAGAACTGTTTCAAAGTCCTAATCCAGACAAGGGAGATAAGAAAGCTGAGCCGCGGATTGTTTTGAGGATTCTGGTCGAAGCACAAGAAAGAAATCCCAAGTACAGGCTGGCAGCACAGTGTGTTAGAGACAGAATTTAGCCTTTGAGGGATACTGATACAAAAGCTGCATAGAAAGAGTGCCAGGGGCCCTGTTGTGCTTCCTGAAGCTGTGCTGAGCTGACAGAAACTTCATGTCTGTGGGAGGAGGGATGGGTCTAGAAACACAGAGCTTGGAACGTTACCCATCCTGGCCAGAAGAGACATCAATCTAGAAAGCACTCTGGAAAGTTATCACCAGTTTGTTCTAAGCTAATGACTGTTCTAGGATTGAAAGATTGAACACAAGGCTCAAACAATTCTGAGATTAAAACAACCTGTGTTGGAAACTAATCTGCAGCACAAAACTCAGCATCTGGCACTTCAGATCACCAAGATGAGGCTATGCATCAGGCACACCTGTAATGGTAACACTGAAGCTGAGTCAGGAGGATTGCTTTGAGTTTGAGACCAGCCTGAACTATATAGTTGAGGCCACTATGGCCCCATACCACAGCCCTGTTTCAGAAAGGAAACAAAGAAATTACCATTCAAAGAGCAGAAAAAATGTGTCCCAATTGGTAATCACAAAAGTAGATAAAGCATTTAAAGGTATAAATAACAGTAAGTTACTCCAGTTAATATAAAAATGATTTCATTTAAAAAGACGAGATGATCCCATCTTCTCGAACTCGGTAGCTCTGCTCTTGATTAGCCCTTCCCTGTCTCCCCAGGATCCATTTGACTGGGGAGTTGGTTACTAGCTAGAGAAGGAATACCCCCTCTCTTGAGGAAGGGAAGGCAAGCTATGTGGGGGTTGGGAGGTAGGTAGTAGAGTTGGTAATGAGGATGAACTGACATAAACCTGTGTTTCTCTGTGACCCATGAGATGAGATCATCACTCCCTGTGAGGAGGGAACCTGGATGATTAAACTTACTGTGAAAATGTGATTGGAATGATGGATTTGCTGGAAGCCGGGGTTGTGATTATTCTAAAGTGATCATTTGGACAACTCAGTGAAAATGTAGACAGTGGGGTTCATCCAAGGTTGACATTTGCCCAGGAGGTACAGAAAATGAGAGGGGTAATGAAATCACGAGTGTTTGTGAAACAGGTTATGATGTCAGCCATGCGGTTTGAACTGTAAGCAGAGAACGAAGATGCAGGGGGTCTAATGAATAGAGAAAGTTGGTATGGGACTCACTGGAGTGAAAGGCTTTGTGGGGTTGATTGTTTCAAGAATAGGGTAGGGAAAGGAACTGAGTCAGGAGAGGAAAGAGAAGGATGCTTGAGTTTAGGTTTTAGAGGTACAACTGTGGTGAAATCAAGCTCTCTGGGATAGAACCTCAGGACGGTGTTAGAAGTGGCTGTGAGAGTCCTGATGTCAGGTTATTCCAGGTGTGCATACTCTTAGGAATGACCCCAATGCAATATTGGGGATGAGCTGAGCTCTAGAGGACAGACCAAAGCACACCATGGCTTCCAGAAAAGCATGAGAGTAGGAAAGAAAGGCCAAGAAAAAGCATGGTTGGGCTAGCTGTGGAAACCAAGGGAAGGTGGATGTTATGTGTGATGAGGAAACGAATAGCTACTCAGGCACTGCTTGGGGGATATGCAGAACCAGTTAGAGCAAGGCGTAGAAACTGGAAATATAAACTGGTACGTTCAGGAAAAGTGGAGGAATTGGGTCACAGTTGCAGTTGAAATCAGAGCGCAGGGAAAAGCCAGAGAAACAGTTGTTTTCACGCTCTTTAATAACGGTTTACAAACCCCCACTAGAGGCTGAGCTCTAAGGGCTAACCGTGCTGTCGTCAGAGATGGTAGGAGCTTGCAGAGGACTGCTCCACTGTACAAGTTCCTAAACCCCTGAGCTAGGAGAGCTCTTCTCACTCCTCATAGATAAATATTCTCTTGAGAGAAGGGAGGACTCTGGGTCTTGCTGTATTTTGCCTTTTGCCACTGCTTCCCGAGTGTTGTGATTACAGATGTTTTAATACTCGGGAAGTGGACTTTATGGGTTGTTATGGAATATCTGAGACCTCTCCTTCATCCTCTACATTGGTCCTTAACAGAGGCTTAATTAATTTCATACTATGAGATTTTCTGGAAGTTTTGGAGGCTTTTTAATTGACAGTTATTAGGATATCATTGCAGTTATTAACAGGTGGCCTGTATACATTTCACAATATAAAAATAGTCACAGAGAACATTGCATTAGATAAAATGTGTATGTGAATTATCTACATCTGGGTCCTGATTCCATGTTTCTCTGTGAAGTCTGTCTATCCATCTTTCTCTCCCCCTACTGTATGTGTGTGTTGTTAGTTTTGAGACACAACTGCCTTTTCCAGAAATGGCAGCTAATATGTAAAGTGCTATATAATATATAATTCTTACATTTGCTCAGAAAGACAGAGGTGTTACAAAGGGTATATTATTGGCTGTGGAGTGCTTTGTCAGTGGGGTCTAGTTTTATTTATGATTTATTGTGACTTAATGTATTCAGAAGCATTGCTTACTGGACAAGAGAGTCAATTCAGACCAGTTGTTTCCTGTGGGATAGCTCAGACAGCAGAGTTATTAGCTGTCTAGAACACGTTGAGACGATGGGGGCGGGGAGGGGATCTTTGCCTTTTTAAGTTTTGCGACTTTTCATGCTTTTTGTTTTGTTTTGAGACAAGGTCTTCCTGTTCAGCATTGACTGGTGTTGAATTCACTATGTAGACTGTCTAGCTTCCAATTTGCAGAGATTACCCATCTCTGCCTCCCAGATGCTGCGATTGAAGGTGTGAGTTACCATGACCAGCTAGATACTTTGTAAGCTCTCATAGTTGCTCTGCCACTTGATACATTTAAACCTAAGAATCTCTGTACAAAGGTTAGAACATTGTCTTAGGAATGTTTATAATCACTTTTTCTCATAGAAGATGCAGGAACCCCTTTTATGATAAACGGGAGCCCGACGTGGTCTCTGGCTGGTGACTCCACTTGTCACGGTTCACTTGGCTCCTTTGCCTATCCTGCCTTTCTTTTCTGTTGTTGTTTTGTTTTGTTTCATTTTGTTTTAGAGCAAGACTAGATTTATTAGCGAAATATGAGAAAGAACTCTTAAGAGTGTGAGGGGCTCCACAGGGAAAACCCTTTAAATCTGTACTAGCAGTTTCCTGCTCCACAACAGGTGATTCCCAAGTTTGGCAGCTTGAACCAGTATTTGTTGGTACTGAGGGCTGAGGATTTAGAGGTAGTTAATCTTCATTATGCTGTCTGGAGCCTTAGAATAGCAGTCCTTCCAGCATAGCACCTCTCTTCCTCCAGGGTAAAAGTGTGGGAGAAGGGCCATAGGCTTCTGTAATCTGATTTCAGAGTTTATATACTGTTAACATGCGTTGGTCGCATAGATCTACCTAGGCAAACGGTTAGAGGTTTGCAGGTGGCCGGGACTGAGAGACATGGCAGTCATCTTCACATACCTTCCATATGCAGATTATCCTTCCTTACTCGGCCCAAAGCCCCCCCAGGCTCACCAACTACTGCCTGAACTCAGAACCAGGTTCTTACCTAATTTAAGTACAGTTGACAGTTGCTGAGTATAGTTTTGGTGTTCAGTTTCATGAGCATAATTCTTCTTGACCTGGGAAGCTAAAAATAACCTCCAACATGGTAAAGTTGAGTCATGTTTTCAGCCAAGTACCATTGTTTGCTTTCTGCCAGCATTTGGGCTTCTAAGGGTCTGTTTTCTACTATCTCTTGTCTCATACAGTGCAAGAGACCAGTGTTCCTACACGTATAATTCTTTTAAAAACGTTTTGAGTTTTCTTCAAGTTGTATTGAGTTCTGTTAGTTGAAATTTCTTGTTTAATTTGTGTGTGTGTGTGTGTGTGTGTGTGTGTGTGTGTGTGTGTTTACATATAAAAACACATAGGTAGTGTCTTTTAGCCCAGTCTGGCCTTGAACTTGGATTCCCAGTCCTTCTTCCATCAGCCAAGTGCTGATCTCACAAGCATGACCTACCTATACCTAACACCTAGCCTGTGAGAATAACCTTGAGATTAGCCCTTAATTGGTCCTACAATTAAGAGAGACAGCACTCTTAAATTTCTGAGGTCTATGAGCTCACCTGTGAGAGACAGGACTCTCAGTAGCTTTTCTGTGGTCTGAGATATTTGACAGAGTGAACTGAGGCCTAAGCCTGTAATCTCAGCACTCACCTGTAATTCCACTGTAATCCCAATGTGTGGGGCCTAAGGAAGGATGGTTCCAACTGAGGCCAGCTTGGGCTGCATAGTGAGACCATGTCACAAGAAAGATGTGATTGACTTTTTCAGCAAGCCATTTGGATCATGATTTCTGGCAGTGCCTGGAGTTTGGTTTTGACTCAGCATCCATTTCCAAATATATGCTTCATTTGTAAAGAGAAACTGCACTGTTTTCAAGACCATCAACTGGCCCTTGATTTAATTATTTATTAGTATATATAATGGGGAAAAAGCATTTCTAACTTTGATTCAGAACATCTCCCTAGTCCCTAGTTCCAGCAACTAGTTCACTAGGTAAGTTTTCTACTTTTCATCTATCTAAAGGCAAAAGCATAAACTTCCTGCCTCTTCCAGTGTCTAGTATCTTACCCTCTGCTTGTGTGCCCTCACCTGCATAGCCATGTGACACACTGCCAGGCATCATCAGTGACCTCTTTGGTCATGGGTTCTCTTTGGTCAATGGACTAGTTCCAAAGCTACTCTATTTTAGCTTTTTGTTAGAGCAGCAAAGAATCAGTATCAACATGTGTGTTATCTGTTACCATGTAATTACCCCAAAAAGTTAGCAGCTCAAAACCTCAACCAGTTAAAATCTCATGGTTCCAGAAGGTCCAGGAGCCACGTTACTGGCAGTTCTCACTCCAGTGTAAGAACAGTAATTTAGGGTTGTCAACACTGCTTGCTTGCAAACTGCTTCCAGACTCATATTCTCAGCCCATGGCTTCTAGAGGTTCATCATCACCCAGGCCTCTCTATACCTACATGAATTCGTTTAGCATCTGGCTTCCCCCATAGCATAGGGCCCAAGAAATACGAAGAACACACCCAAAGCCTGCTCTTTGGTTACCTAATCCTATAAAGCCATTTATAATGTCACCTTGCCATTGGGTCACCTTTGCCTTGGTGCTCACACATTTGCCAGGATTCTGAATACCAGGAAGGAAGTGCGTCTCAGATTAGTCTTGAAGGTTAGCTGCCACAGGCCCTTTTCCCTTTACCCAGGCAGAAAGCATCATCTTTAAGAACTTAATATTGAGTTAGGGATTTAGCTCAGTGGTAGAGCGCTTGCTAGGCAAGTGCAAGGCCCTGGGTTCGGTCCTCTGCTCCGAAAAAAAAATAAATAAATAAAGAAAGAAAGAACTTAATATTAAGGTAACAAATGTTTCTTAAATGAATGTTTAATAGGAGCCAGGTGTGGTAGCTCATACCTCTAGTCCCAGCACTCAGGAGGCAGAGGCAGGTGGAGCTCTGTGAGTTCAAGACCAACCTCTTTTACAAAGTGAGTTCTGGGGCAACCAAAGCCACATAGGGTTTCAACCCTATCTCAAAAACAAAAACAAACAAAAAAAGTTCTGGGGAACTTAAGCATTCATCAACATCATATTCTAAATGACACCTATTATTGGCGTTTTGAGAGTAAAACTAAAAGTAGACTTTAAGATATGGGTTATATGGAGGACATGAGAGTGTCATGAACTCTCTTGAAGTATAACCTGTGAAGTCCTGTGTTCAGTGTGCCAACTTGCACGTTTGAAAATGTGTTCTCAGAATGCGATGCTGATACTATGCTGTCTGCACACATGGCTTTTCCCTCATAGTGCTTAAAACTCAGGTGATAAATTACATAGAGGTCTGTTCTTAAACTCCCAGTTTTAAAGATGAGAAGTAATTATTTTAGTTTACTGCAGTTATGTTCCTTCCATAATGAAAATAAGCCAAGTTGAAGTTCCTGAAAAGTCACGTTGCTCTAATTCTCAAAATTAATTTCCTACTTGAATTAAAATTTTTTGCATCCATTTTTATCTCTTTGATCTGGAAATAAAGATTGATGGCAAATGCTTTTACTACCTGCAGTAACGCTCCCATCTGCCACCTGGCAGTGGGACACACACTGAGAAATTTGTTTAAGGTTCCTGACTTTTGTGAAGTTTTCCTTGTAATACATTTGCACTAAAATAAGAGGTTTTTTTTTCTCCTGTATATCAGGAAATATTAAAGAATCAGCTTTGTAAATACACTTTCATTTGATGTGTTTGTCCCGTAGCCTTTGTTTGGTTGTGTTTGTACACGGTCAAACTTTGTAACCCTGGCGGGCCATGAACTCTCTGGTCTTCCCAGCCTTACCCTCCTAAGTGCTGGAATTATAGGCACATGGCACAGTTTTATAAAAAGAATTACTAGACTTTATTAGAGATGTCTTGACATGAGCTCTTTCTTACTCAGCTAAACAGACTGGTGTTAAACCACCCTTTCACTGAGTGTACATGTTCAGCTTTGGTAAGCCCCAGTGGAAAGGTTAGTCTGGCAAGAAGTCGAGGATTTAATTGGACGAGTCTGCCAGGCTAACAAACATTGCCAATACCATGTGTCTAAAGGAACTTCCTAAAAATTCCTAATGTTCTAGCAGGCACAAGTGCTTGCCATGAGTGCCTGATGACCTGCATGCAATCGCCAGAACCCGTAGGAAAATGGGAGGAGCCACCCACGTACACATACATCATACAAAGAATGCTAATACACTTTTAAAAATGGTCATTGTTGTCATTCCCACTGCTATGCCACTTCCCTAGTTTAAGAGACTGCGTCTCACTCAGCTGTAAAGTTCCTAACTAAGCTTTCCAAAATTCTAGTTGCTGCCTCCTCTATTCAGAAGTCAGTTCTTTGAAGACAGGAAAACTGTTGCTGCTGGTTTTGAAGTGATGTGTGATGCCGTGCTGGCTAGTTTTATGTCAGCTTGACACAAGCTAGAGATATCTGAAAGGAGGGACCTCAGTTGAGAAAATGCTTCCTTAAGATCTAGCTGTAAGGCACTTTCTTAGTAGGAGAGGACCCAGACCACTGTGGATGGGACTGTTCGTGAGCTGGTGGTCCTGGGGTTTGGCTTTCTTATTTTTTCAAAAAAAAAGGAAGCAGACTGAGCCAGCCTTGAGGAGTAAGCCAATAAGCAGCACTCTGTCGTGCATCAGCTTTTGCTTCCACATGCCCCGTCCTGACTTTCTTCAGCGATAGACTCTATGATGGGAAAGTATACGCCAAAGAAACTCTCTGCTCCCCAACGTGCTTCTGGTGTTCATCACAGCAGAGAAACGCTAACTAGGACAGATGCTCTGGGCTTTTGTCATCTGGCCTGTTTCTCTTTACTTCTGAAGGCTTCAGGGTCTTTTAGCAGCTCTTCTTTATTTCCATTGTTAAAGCATTTCTCGACTATTCCCCTGCTGAGTTTACTAATGGTCCCTTCCTTGGTTGTACATTATGAGACTGAGAGTCACAGGCTGCCACAATTGCTGCTGACGCTTCTGTTTTATATAAATTGGTTGCTACAGTCTTTTACTACAGGAGTCTGAGCTCCAGCTACAATTAGCATTGGATTTTAATGTCTATTATTTCTGACTAGGTTGGTTAACTTATTCATGCATTGCTAGCCAGTCTAGCCCAAGGCTGTGTTTGCTCCTATTGCACTTCCAAGTTCTATCAAGATGCTGGTTTTGCCATGTGATTGCTATGATGAGACAAGTTTCTTAACCACTAGGCTTCATCACTACACTCCTGTCACTTAGTGCAGATCCGTAAGTATGACTGGCATGACCATTTGTGTCTGTTATCAGACAGGACAGGGAAGGCACGGGTTGGACTGTGAGCACAGAACCTGGCTCCATCCTCGTGGCTTTGCAGCAAAGAGTTCTTTCTATCACCACATTGCTCTTTTGCTTGACTTGAGGCTTCTGTTCTTTGTAACTTCATTCCAGGATGTAGACTGTGGCAGAGTGGCCTCAATCCCAAATGTGACTTTAGTGGAAGAAGGGGCTTAGAAGATCAATCAGCTGTGGTCAGAATTTGACCAGTAAAAATAATGTACCAAACCTAGCCATCGAGGAACCAGTAATTATAGTCTTAAGTGTAAGTATTTGGGAGATAATCTTCACTTTCGGCTAACTGAAGGTTTGGCTCCTTTTTGACAAAATGAATTCATCTCCACAGTGAAGCCTACCTGGAAGTCCCAGTTAACTACAGCATCAAATGTAAATTAAGGTCTTTGGATTTTCAGATAATAGCATATAATTCTTCCTAGGACTGTATAGGTCTGGATGCGTTGCCTCGTGCCCCGGATGTAAATAACAACTGCCACACAACACCCTCTCCTCCTCTGCCTCCCCATCTGAGAGTCAGTGGGAGTAACAGACAGGATGACTAAGAAACTCTCCATATAGATGAAGGAAGGTTGGGAGAAGTGCGCAGAAACTCACAGGACATGCCTGTTCGTCAGTCAGGCACAGGTCTGCCGCCGCAAGAAAGAGGCGCCCTGCTCCATAAGCCTTTGTGCTTCTGTGTTGACTGACAGCTTTCCTCCTCTTCATCTGATGTGTGCCCTGGCTTTGAGAGTTGGAATAATTCACAGCCACCTTTCTGCCTATGGCAAGGCAGAGACAGCATGCCTCCAACTGCCTGCTGTTGATGTCTGTTCGTGCCTTTGTTGGCACTTAGGCTTTGTGCTGTTCTGCCTCCTGGTTGGCTTCCACTGTGTTTCCTTTCTGCTCAGTATGCCAGCCAGTGTTTCTGTCCAGATGTGTCTCTTCTAAAACTGCTTCCTACTAGCTTTGTTTGTGTCTAGCTGCCCATTGTTTCTCCCCACTGTGTGTGAGTGTGTGTCTGTGTCCCATCTTATGTAATGCCAAATAGAAGAACAACCAATATATTCTTTTCTTTCTCAGCTTTTGTTACCTTGTTTTTTTGTTTTTTTCCCCCTGGAGCTGAGGACCGAACCCAGGGCCTTGCGCTTGCTAGGCAAGCGCACTACCACTGAGCTAAATCCCCAACCCCCTTTCTCGGCTTTGAAAACCTTGGCTGGGGCTGCAGGTTTGGTCACAGTACGTTGTCCGTCTTTCCAGGTCATTACAAGTTACTTTCCCACACATGCAGGTTGTCATTGTTCTCGCTTGGCGTCTGTTTTAGTTTTCTTCCGTATTTCAGATTTTGTTTGTGCCACCCCATCCTCCATATATATGTTAGTATAGGCATAGGTCAGGCATGTAATATCAGTAGTTTATTTATGGCTCTTGTTACATTTTGTATCACCATAGGTCAGCTGGGGATCCAGGTTGCTACAGTAATCATTATTTCAAACATGGTGTTGGTGGAAAGAGTGCTTATGCTGTGGTCCAGACAGAGGTCACTTTGACTAAGAATTTACTGCCAGAAAGTTTAGTCCTCCTAGAAGTAATCTGAGGAAAGACACTTTGAGTTGTCCCTGTTTAATTGGCTGGAGAAGATGAAATGTGCCCACCATCACCTTGCCTTTGAGGCATCTGCTAACTGCTTCCTGTTTTCAGAGAACCTTTTGTTTGTTTTATTTTGAAACAGGGTCTGGTCTCTCTGTGTGTTCTCGACTGTCCTGGAAGTCATGTGTCAACCAGGCTGACCTCGAACTCACAGAGATTAATAGTGTGTACAACCACACCCAGCTTAGCAGATGAGAGGTGGACCTTAACATGGCTGTATTTTGTAGCTCTTTATAGTTATTAATCTAGCCTCCCTTCTGTGAAAAAGAGAGTTTGATTTCTGACCATGATTTGATTAGATTTTAAAACAGAGAATGTCATTCACTTACTTGAAGATGTTTTGTGATTGAAAATTATAGAGTGAAGAAACTCCCTAATTGAACAAATGTTTCGACACTGGTCCTGTGCCAGCATCTGTTACTGCAGTGTTAACAGCATTATAGACTTGAGGACATAAAAAGACCGACTGGCACCGGCTGTTACAGTTTGTCCTTGCAATGAGATCGTGGCTACTTTTCTGTTGTCTTTAAAAAATAGAATCAGGCTATCATTCTCAACAAATTTAATGGAATTCCTACGTTCCAAATTTAGCATGGTTTACTTAATGTCTTTATGAGAGGTAAACGCTGTCTGAGCTGTGTTTAGTGAAGCAGAGACTTACGAGAGGAAGTGTGTCACTGGTGCTGTCACTTGACTAAGGAGGTGGTGCAGGGATCAGGTGGGCCTGGAAGCACTGCAGTTGTGTTAGGGTTGCAGCTCTCCCCTTCCTCCCCACGTGAAGGTGGCTGCACAGTTTGTCTGTTGTCACGGAAGGACTTGACTAGCGTCGTTTCAGGTAGCATTCTAAGTTGGAAAACATTCCTGATTTTCATGTACATTGTGTGTGACTTAAGTAAGTAGTATTTGGAATGGATTGCAGTTGTAATTTTGATTGGAAGCTGAGGAGAGAACCCCATTGACTACTTTTCCCTTTTGTGTTCCAAAGTGTAGAGGCCTCATTGTTTTGGAAAAGCTGACTTGGCTAACTGGAGTCTGTGGTTTACAGTATCTGAAGTTTCCATAGAAAGCCCTTAATCTGTCAGTGAGATTTGATGATTTCAGAGGTTAACTGATGACAGTGACAGTCAGCCAATAGAAATGAAGTGGAAACAGTGAACTAGAATAAATCCATCTTTAAAGCATGTAGAAGTTGCTGAGTTTTGTTTTACTGTTTGTTTGGGAGGGCTGTATATTTTTGTTACTATAGTACTGGCTATTGAGCCTAACACTGTGTGTGCTTCACTTATACTGAAAGCATTTCTGTGAGTATTTCAGTCCAGTGTACATTATAACCTGACTATTAGAATAATATACAGAGCAAGGCTTATAGATACAACTTTGATTCTTAATAATTATCATTATTATTCCCTGTAAGTTAGGTATTATTTTCAGCCCTTTTCAAGTAAGAAAACAGACATAAAATTGATTTTTGAAGTGCTAGGTATTATACTGGGAGGTTTATATCTTCTATTTCATTTTTGCCCTTATAATGGAAATACCTAATATATTTTTTAAAGGTAACTAAAGGATGAGGGTGATCACTCTCTGGAAAGGAGTGTACTCTGTCCACATGGAGACCTGAGTCCAGAGTGCCTACATCAAAAGCCAAGCGTAACTGTGCATCTTGTAACCCAAGTTATAGGGTCAAGATGGATAGGGTCAAGATGGACAGATGCTGGGACCTCGCTGATAGGCCAGCCTAGCTGATTGGCAAGCTTCTCATTGAATGAGGTACTGTATCTCAAGAAATAAGGCAGAAAAACATAGGGGAAGGGAGACATACTCCCCCCCATCATATGTTCACATGCTCTGTATCCACAGACACATAGAAAGTAAGGCTTAAAGAATGCCACGCAAAATTAGAAAATGGTGAACTGGAATTTCAGCCCACATTTCTGATGTCGCCTTTTACATGACCTTCTTGACTATTGAAAAAAAATTCTAGTAGAATCAGAAATAATTTTCAAACTCCATTATAAACAAAAACAATTTGTCATATCACATATTAAGCTAATTTGTAATTTGAAATTATCAGACATTTATGTTCTTCTGTGTGTAATTAGAATGAATAAAGGAAGAGGAGCAAATGAGGAAAACAGGATTTTTGAGACACTCAGACTTTTAAAAGTGCTATGGTAAGATACTGTTCACAGATATCAGGGGAGGTGCTGAGGGGTTTTGGTTTTGCTGAACCCAAGGGAATCAGTACCATTTACGGAAGAAAATTATATGCTATTATTATTATTATTGTTATTATTGTTATTATTTTTAGTCTGAAAAAATGATAACTCCACAGAACTGTCACTTTCTCACCCAGGCTGTCACACTGTCCCAGGTTCCTTAGTTGTCAGTTTGGGGATTCATGCACACAGGAACAATAGCTGAATACTGTTTGTAACATTAACCAGCTGGAAAACAGAATACATAAAACTTACTTTTATAGGTCAAATTTAATCCAACCTGACATTTTGTTTCAACCAGATTTGTTCATAAGTCTTTTCTCTGAGTGGTGAATAATTTGTTTCTTTTATAACAGTAAAATTGATTTTATACTTAATTTTAAAGGCAAGTGAATTTCTTCATAATTTCCTTTTAATTAAAAGCTGATTTTCTTCCTATAAGGAAACTCCTATTCATGAGTACTTTCCATAAATAATAAGTCAGAGGCTGATGAGATGGCTCAGTTGGTAAAGGGCTTGCTGTGCAAGCATGAGGAGGAGTTCAGATCCCCAGCGATCATATACGTTAGGTATCATGACACATACATGCATGCTTCCAGCATTGGGGATCTGGAGACAGATTCCAAGTCTCAGTAGCCAGCCAATCTAGCCCAGTCTCTGAGCCGGGGTTTAATTGAAAGACTCGGGGGTGGGGGGCACCCATGGAGGAAGCCACTCACTCAGTGTTGACTTCTGACCACCCAAAACACAAAAGGAACTACATTATTCCCACACGCCAGCTCTTGGTAAGTATAGTGCCAGAGTTTATAAAAGAAGTGCTGGAAGGGCTAGTAAGTATTAATAATTGTGTTCTTAGACTTAGCAAGATAAAACAGTGCTTATTGAAGTGTGGTTTCCCTCGCCATGTTGAGTACTTCAGAATTGAGATAGGGTAGTTAGTCATCTGGAATCATAGATACACATTGACGACTTTCCAGGCAAATAAATGAAGGTAGGAAATTTGATGCTTACCTAAGTTGATTATAGCATTCTAGGATCCTTGTAGCCAGTGTTACTCTTCAGCTTCTTCAAGATTTTGTGGCTAATCTTAATATTAACAACCATCCTGTACTCAGCTGTTGCTGGGGAAAGAGAAGGAGATATGGAGGAATTACTCCTCGAAAGATTGGGGTTCTGGAGCCAGACTACAGCCCAGACCCCCTTCTCCCCCTGAGGGAAGGGGCAGAGTCTTACTGAGCATCACCTTTCCTGTAAAATGGGTGTCATTGTAACAGACTGAGAAGTGAAGATGAAGTATGTAGTATGTGGTCCAGAGACGACACTTTTACTTAATGAGCTGTGATTTGCTTTTCCGTCATTTCTACTGTGTAATAAGAGGTCTTCCTGTTACAAACCACTATATATCAAAATTCAGATGCATGTCAACGGTCTGGAACCTACCTGTATGTAAAGAATTGGACAGTAAAGGCTTGGCTTTGCAGGCCTTCCAGTCCTTCAGAACTACTTAGCCTGCTGTGAAGCAAAAGCAGCCTGGGCAGTCTGTGCTTGGGGGAGGGCTAGACTTGTTCCCCTGCCCCAACTGTAGCTTGCTAACCTCTAATTTTTTTCCCATTAAAACCATTCAAGCTTTAGAGCATCTATAGTTAATATAGAGAGCCCCCTTTAAAAATAAAACCAAGAAGATAAACTTTGTGGAAAATAGCTCATTTAAAATGCAGCAGTGGAAGGAACTGCAGGAGTTCCCTCAAACAGGTGTATCTGTGGTAGAAGAGAGTGACTTCAGTATATCACAGCTAAGCATTACTTTTTGTTTTTGTAGCTTGTACATTTACTCCTGTGAATTGGGCCTCATCAAACTTCAGTACATCGAACTAACAATAATCACATAAATAAGGAAGACATGTTAGGCGCTTACAGGCTGAGCATAGTATGTTTGGTCAGAGCATAGCACCTGTGAGGACTCTCTCCTTTTCCCCAGACTCTGCATTTACTGGGATTGGAGGTGCACAGGAATCCTGTGGTGAATTTAGAACCTCCCCTCTCCCAGAGAACTGTTTAAGATCACTGTTCTAGGTGGGTCAGAGCAAGGAGTGTACTCATTGACTAAGTAACTAATTTTGTCAACCATGAAGTTTTCTTCCTCTGTTCAAAACTATGCTCTACTGTTCTGCTGTGTTCGCCTCCCTGTAAGTTATGTACACAAAGTCGGCTGGCAAGAAAAGTGTTCACAAACTGTCCTGCTGAGAAGGAAAGAGGTGAATATCCTTTCCTACTAGGAGACTATTTCAGTTACAGAAAGGGGTTTAGTTTTTAGAAAGGGGATAGTACAGCAGCTCAATCAGTAAAGTGATTGTGAGGCCCTGCCTCCAATTCCAAGAATCCACATAGAAGGAAAAAGCCACTAGTGCTGGCCCAGGTCTGTAACCCAGCACTGAGGAGATAGAAGCACTGGGGCTTGCTGCTAGCAAATCTCCAACATCCATGTAAAAAGCCAGTGTGCCAGCGCTCCTTTTAACACAGCACTGAGGGCACAGAGGCAGGAGGCTTGCGGTCTAGCCAATCTAGCCAAGCTTGTGAGATCCATGTTTAGTAAGTAGCCTTGTCTCAAAAGAACAAGGTGGGAAATAATCAGGAAACCTGGCCTGAGAGCTCACTGGGCACGCACACTTGCACATGCGTGCATGTGTCACACAGAGAAGCAGTGCACAGAACTCTGTGCCTTGGACCCAGACCTGATTGTTGTATTTGTTCACTTGCTTTTTTGTCTTCTCTGCTACCCTCTTTTCCTCCCTTCATCTTCACAAACCATGTAGTAATTAACTACATCATGGCACTTTGCTTTTAAGCATTTCAGTCCTCTCTTGGTTTCTCTTGGTTTTTATTATTGTTACTTTGTTTTTGCTTTTTTTTTTTTTTTTTTTTTTTTTTTTGGCATCGTGGCGTGCGTGTGTGTGTGTGTGTGTGTGTGTGTGTGTGTGTGTATCAGAGTCAGGGTCTCGAGTGATCTTCCTGTTCTACTTCCTGGAAGTGGTGGCATCACAGGCGCTCACCATTCTTCTTGCTTGTTTTGCCCTGTCCCTTCTGACGTGTGTGATGCACGTAGTTTGGGAGCATCAATGCATTATCAGGGAGTTTTCTCCTGATTCTCCTTACTCAGTATTCCACTTCATAAAGATTTCAGTAGTTGCCCAGACTGGGGTCCTATTGCAGTCATGTAAAGTGGAGATGGGTAGCTGTGGGCTAGACACAGGGAACCGTCACATTCTAGTATTGCTAGAATGTTCTGTAAGATGCTGACGCGGGGTAGGAAGTGCAGAGGTGTTGATTGGAAGAACTAATGGGCTACACGTCACAAGCAGCTTGCAGCGGAGTCCACAGATATGATGAGAGTCGTGTTCAGCCTCCTCAGAAAGACCACTGGCCCTAGCTCCAGAAGAGAAGGGGACACAGTGTGTTCTGCTGGCTGACAAGGTCCAACTTTGAGGTAGAAAATAAATGGCTTCTAGATTAAAAAAAAAAGCAACATCAAAAACATCTCTTAAGAATTGGGTGTGATTTGGAGAGGGGGGAAAAAGGGGGAAGCTTTGCCCTGGATGGACAGGTAACACACGTGGCCAGAGGTACATCTGGAGCTCTTTGGAAATCTGAGTGGCAGTTAACATGCAGACTAACTCCCAGCATGGAAGTAGTGAAGCTTCAGTAGTGAAGTCGAGTATGAACAGGAAGTGAGCCACGATGCCTTACTTAATGCCGCAGCTGTTGGTGTCCATCACTCTAACCAGAAAAGCAGAGACGCGGGGCTTGCTCCCATTAGATTCTTCTGCAAGGAACTGTAATTTTAGCCTTGTCCTCACTTCTGAGCATCACATTGGGTGTGTAGGGCTTAAGACGCGAAGCACAAACAAGCCGCATCTAAGGGGGAAAGGATCAGAATTAAACATGTCAATAACTTAAGCCCCGGATATGTTGGGAAAAACCATTTGCCAGTTAAGTCAAAAGACGGATGTTTTGGGAGCCAGACAACAAAAGACGGCTCAGTGAGAGTGTGTACGTCTGTCGTGTAGGTGGACAGGGGTGTTCCCAGACTGAGGGGCAGGTGTGTTTCATCCTGATGTCATTGTCTTAAGGTGTCCTGCGAGTCTCTTTTGTACCTCGGAGAGTTGCTGGCCCCGTGGCTCACTGTCGGCTCTGAGAGCTGCCCTTGTGGAGCTGCCTGCTGTTGGCAGGCTTGTGGTACTGCGTCTCCCATCTAGGATCTTCGACTCTGGCCCTGGCTGTGAAACATCCTTCTCTGCCCGCAGACTCTCAGGCATTCAGAACATGCCCAGTGCTCAGTTTTAGTAATCAGCAAATACTTCATGCTTTGAAATAGCAAAACTTCCTTTACAATTTAAAATTGTGGAAATAGAATTTTAGAACTTTACTTTGAGTATAGTGGGAAATAACCCTTTCTGTTTATTTCTTTTGGAAATTATAAATATTAAATTTCTAATGCAATGTTGATATAAATTTATAATATAGCGTGATATCTTTATCTTACAACATTGTCCTTAAACAATTTTTAACTATTTCCCTTGAACATTTGAATGTCAAAACAAAATATACTTAATTTTTTTGCTTTCATGAAATTTTTTTGTTTTTATGAAGTCTCTTTGAAATGCAATTATTAAAATATGTTTATTGAGTAGTTATAATGTGTTAGGTCTGATTCTCTGCCTTGAGCAAAACAAAGCAGAAAAACACTCTTATGCATTGAAGCCACACTCTGCTAAGGAGCTCCCAGCAGATGCGGCTGTAGTGTCTGAGGCTGCAGAGCAGTCGGAACAGGATTGGTTTTGTGTGCTCCTGGACAGTCACACCCTAGGACTTACCGTGTTAGGCGTGTGTTCTACCACTGAAATGAACCCTGGCTTCTTACCACTCAGATTGTACTGAGTAAATTGAAGCTTTCCCAGTGATTGCACATTCGTGACATTTACTACCAGGTCTTACAGTTAACACTTTGTTTTGCCTGTTTGTTTCCCATCTCTCACACCTGGCTACCTTATTTGTTTGGAAGCTTTAGGGATGGCATTCCGGGCTCACAAATGCCATTTAGGAAAGGACTTTGCACTGAGCTCACCCCCATATGTTTAAAGGACGTTTTAATTTCAAATGCTTGTTCACTTTGTCCAGCAGCTCACAGAGCATCGACAAGGGGCCAGTTTGTTTGTATTTCACCTTTTTTCTCATTTTGAGGTAAAATTGACAAGTAGTATGTCATAGTTGAATTTTAGTGTTCATATATTCACATCACCTAACCCCACAGCAAAATACAGAACACCACCATTGTCCTTCATACTCCTTCCTCCCAAGAGAACTTGTTTAAGAACCACGCAGAGGTGGACTGCAGTGTGTGCTCGAATGGGTGAAACCGGTTTGAAAGTTGCTGTGACACTGTGTGTATGAGTAATAGTTCCCTTTGTTACTGATAGTCTACTTTTTTACTGTGCCGTGTTTGCCCTATTTGGGGCACAGGGAGACTGGTTGTTTCAATAGTGGGGGTCAAAACCAGATTCTCATGCTGTTCATATGCTTTACCTGAGCTGATAGTGTAGCACGCCTCCCCGTGGATAATGGGCGTGTCAGTTTGAAGCCTTTATTGTTACAATGGTTTCAACATTCTTACTCAGGTCTTTTGTGAGCTCCTCTCCAGTTTCTTTTGAATCAACACTTATAAGAAGATTGCTAGGCAATATGGACTGTGAATGTTGGGTTTTGAAAACTGCTGACTTTTTTCTTAGTGACAGGATATAAACTCTGTCATTCTAGATCTTGGCCACTCCTCTCCAGTTTCTCTTGAATCAACACTTATAAGAAGATTGCTAGGCAATATGGACTGTGAATGTTGGGTTTTAAAAACTGCTGACTTTTTTCTTAGTGACAGGATATAAACTCTGTCATTCTAGATCTTTGCCACCTTTTGATGGTGGCCTTTTCAGTTTTAGCTATTCTAGTGAAAATATAGTAGAGGAGCCCATGAACAGAGTGTGAAGACGTGGAAGGAGTGTTACTGGACGTTTGACCAACAGCAAGGACTCTGGTGTAATAAGCTGAATTAACCTTTAGGAGGCTTTTAACAAAATCAGCCGTCACTTATTTGCCCAGAAAGGAATTTTATATATCGTTGCTCCTTAGAACAAACTGCCTGTAATTCAGTTAGAATAGACTACAAAAAGGTGAGCATATCTGTCTGTTTGGTTTGTGGCGTTTATCCCAGTCTGTTATAAAGCCGGAAGAAATGTTTCCTCATGCTTCCTTAAGGTTGCCCTTTCCAGCTTGCCTCAGTGACAGCTTATACAATACTACACAGTAAGCCAGATTGCCAAGCCAGAATCTCGGTACTTGCGAAGACAGTCTTCTCTAGTCCTCAAGGCTACAATGTCTAATCCTCATACGCCATGTGAGAATACATCTTACGAAGAAAAAGTTTAAAAGGTAATTTAGACACCTACTCTGAAAGAACTTAAACTTGAGGAATGTATGTACATAATTACAACCTGCTATCTCTCCTAAGTGTAAGACGTGCTTCTGTAGGCCCATGCTCGAGGGGACAGTTTTGCTTACATGAGGAGGAATGTACAGAATAAGTAGGGCTTCCTGATGGATGAAGGTCTAGAGTAACTGGAGCAAAAGCTGCACCCCATGATGTGAGCTCAGGATGTGAGCTCATGACGTTGACAAAGCCTTTTTAGAGGTATTCTGACTTTTCAAAAGTTACTGGTGTTGGTGTGCTCTGTTTAAGCCTTTGGGGGTAGGTACGGTGCTCTCAGGCAGCTCTTACTTGAGTCAGGAGGCCGAGCTTAGTCGCAGACACAGCAGAGTGGGAGTCAGAACAGTTGTGGATGTCAGTCCTTCCTCCCCTTACAGCTGTGTGAAACACGATCTCATCGTGTCCTGCTGTGTATACAAGCTGGCGGGGCGTCTGGGCTCTCCCACCACCCCCAGTCTCACTGTAGTGACACTGGAATCACAGCTGTGCTCACAACACTGCATTTTAAATGGGACTCCGTGCAGGATGGATTTGTAGGAAGATAAACTACACCTCACAGTTCATCTAAGCACCGAACAAGAGTGCAAACTAAGGATAGTACCCCTGGTTCGCCCATCCCGACATTGAGGGTATCTGAGAGGGGTGTGTGCATGCGCCTGCTTTCCCAGCTGAGGGGCTCCCTAAAGCAGTCTGTCTGGGCTCAGGGAAGAGGACAGACGGGCTAGAGCTCAGCACCTCACCTCCTTCCCACCCTCCAGACAGTTTCTACCACCTCTCTTAACCTAGTAGGAGTCCGAAAATTTTAACACAAACTTTATAAACAAAGCATTTGTTTTTACATCATAGTTTTTAACTATGCAACTTCTCTGGGATCAAGGGTGACACTGTAAAGTGGCCTGTAACTACTTTCTATACATAGAAAAGTCTAGATAACAAAAGTTTGTAAGATTATTCCATGAGACTCATCCTTTAATGTAAAAAAGGGAAACTGGTCCTTTCTGAGCTGGGCAAAGAAAAGCAACAGCTAGGGAACCTACTGGTACCTTGTAAGAAAAATAATAAAAATGAGGTGGGGGGGGGAGAGCGCAAGTGTGTGTGTGCGCGCGTGCACACGCGTATGAGTGTGTTTTAAGAGAGTACTTGGAAGTCTGAGGCAGGAGCAGTCCTTTGAGTTTGAGATCTCCTGGGCTTCATTGTGAGCTCAAGGTCAGTTTGAGATGCTGTCTCAAAAAAACAAAAACAAAACAAAACAAAAAATTGAAAAGGGCTGTGGTGACTGAATGCTATTATTCCAGGGGATGTTGGAATAGATGTTGAGAGTGTTTGAACATATTGTTATTGTCTGCAGATCCTTTCCCGTGTCCAAAAATATATCTTCTACATAGTACAAGGCGATGACTTGGTTTGAATCGGTTAAGGAGACGACTTGTGTCCGCGTTTAGGTTGTTACTACGTGGTCTATTTGTTCTTCACTGTCAGTGTGTGTTGTGGAGCATATACAGCAAAGCCTAGAGTATTGAAAAGAGTAAAGTCTCAGTGTAGAAAGCTTTTCATGTATCAAGTGACCCAAAGCACGTAATAGAACTCTGTTGTACAATAAAGCTCTCTGTTTCTTACTTTATATTATATTCCTGGCTGTATTTATATGTACAGAAAAGTATTTAAGAGAATATACATTCCTAATGAGCTTTTCATACAAGTAGAGTGCTGTCCACTTGTGGAGGGGGGCAGGGAGTTTGTGTGTACATGCTCACACACGCATTTGCAATACTTGTATAGCGGCTGGTATTCTCTTAGACTGGTAAAAGCCTTCTGGGTAATAACTAAACCACAGCTTCTTTTGCATGCCTGTTATACCAAACCTTTCAGCCTCATGTTTATCTTAAATTCTAACCAGTTTTGTAAAGGCGCTCTTGGTGTTCCCCCGCACCTCCCCCAGCCAACTGGAAGACTTGCCAGGAATCACAAACTGTCGTGTTGTAGTTGGCTGTAATCCAGATAGCCTGAGTCCAGGGCACATGCTTCCAGCCCTGTTCATACTGTGCGTCCAGAAAGAGCTTTGGAAATTCAGGAGAAAAGTTATTACTTGAGACCAAGGGTTGGGCTTTTGAGTATATGTTCATTATGAAGAAGATAATTCCTGCTTTTCTGTGAAATGATCCTCTAGTTGGTTTTCATGAAAGCCTTTTAAGTTCATAAAACGATTTGAACAGGATATTTAAATCATAAAATTTTTTTTACATAGTCTGCTGTCTTCATATATGGTAGGTGGAGCCCTGATTCCATCCTGGGTCTCTGAAGTCATACCAGTAACAGGTGGAAATAGTGTGTAGTCCTGTAGTTCAGAAAACACCTGCAAGGGTTGGGGATTTAGCTCAGTGGTAGAGCGCTTGCTAGGCAAGCACAAGGCCCTGGGTTCGGTCCCCAGCTCCGGAAAAAAAGAAAAGAAAAGAAAAGAAAACACCTGCAATGACATCTCTCTGTCCATCACTTGAAGATTTGAGGTAGATAAAGTAATTTAGGCTCACACTGTCTTTTGCCAAGCAGTTTTGACAGAAGCTTCTGCTCCAGTTGCTCAAGATAGAAATATCTGTTCTAAACTATGTCTGCAGCTCTCCCTCAATATGTGGAACTGACTTTATTTTTTTCTTCTTTTACTGGATATATTTTTATTTATATTTCAAATGTTATTCCCTTTCCCGGTTTCCCGGACATAAGCCCCTTATCCCATTCCCCTCCCCTTCTTCTATACTCTTCCCCAACACCCAACCCCATAGCATTCCACTACAGTGGGGGTTCCAGCCTTTGTAGGACCAAGGGCTTCTCCTTCCATTGGTGCCCAGCAAGGCCATCCTTTGTTACATATGGAGTTGGAGCCATGGGTCAGTCCATGTATAGTCTTTGGGTAGTAGTTTAGTCCTTGGGAGCTCTGGTTGGTTGGTATTATTCTTATGAGGTTGCAAACCCCTTTAGCTCTTTCAGTTCTTTCTCTAATTCCTCCAATGGGAATCCCCTTCTCAGTTCAATGGTTTGGTATCAGCATTCATCTCTGTATTTGGCATACTCTGGCCGTGCCTCTCAGGAGACAACTGTATCAGGCTCCTGTCAGCATGCACTTCTTAGCTTCATCAATCTTACCTAGTTTTGGTGGCTGTATATATATATAGGCTACATGGGCCAGGCTCTGAATGGCCCATTCCTTCAGTCACTGCTCCAAACTTTGCCTCCATTTCTCCTCCTTTGAATATTTTTGTTCCCCCTTTTAAGAAGGAGTGAAGCATCTGCACTTTGGTCATCCTTCTTCTTGAGCTTCATGTGGTCTGTGGATTGTATCTTGGGTAATCTGAGCTTTTGGGCTAATACTCACTTATCAGTGAGTGCATACCATGTGTGTTTTCCTGTGATTGGGTTAACTCACTCTGGATGATATTTTCTAGTTCCATCCATTTGCCTATGAATTTCATGAAGTCCTTGTTTTTGATAGCTGAGTACATTGTGTAGATGTACATTTTCTGAATCCGTTCCTCTGTTGAAGGGCATCTGGGTTCTTTCCAACTTTTGGCTATTATAAATAAGGCTGCTAGGAACACAGTGGAGCATGTGTCTTTGTTGTATGTTGGAGCATTTTTTGGGTATATGCCAGGAGAGGTATAGCTGGGTCCTCAGGTAGTGCAATGCCCAGTTTTCTGAAGAACCTCCAGACTGATTTCCAGAGTGGTTGTACCAGCTTGCAATCCCACCAACAATGGTTGTCAACTGAGTTTTTGACCTAGCCATTCTGACTGGTATGAGGTAGAATCTCAGGGTTGTTTTGATTTGCATTTTCCTGATGACTAAGAACATTGAGCATTTCTTTAGGTACTTCTTAGCCATTCGATATTCCTCACCTGAGAATTCTTTGTTTAGCTCTGTACCCCATTTTTTGATAGGGTTATTTGGCTCTCTGGAATCTAACTTCTTGAGTTCTTTGTATATTTTGGATATTAGCCCTCCATCAGTTGTAGGATTGGTAAAGATCTTTTCCCAGGATGTTGGTTGCCATTTTGTCCTAATGACAGAGTCCTTTGCCTTACAGAAGTTTTGCAGTTTTATGAGGTCCCATTTGTCGATTCTTGATCTTAGAGCATAAGCCATTGATGTTTTGTTCAGGAGCCCATGTATTCAAGGCTCTTCCCCACTTTTTCTTCTATTAGTTTGAGTGTATCTGATTTTATGCGGAGTCCCTTGATCCACTTGGACTTAAGCTTTGTACAGGGTGATAACAATGGATCGATTTGCATTCTTCTACATGCTGACCTCCCGTTGAACCAGCACCATTTGTTGAAAACTGTATCTTTTTTCCATTGAATGGTTTTAGCTCCTTTGTCAAAAATCAAATGACCATAGATATGTGGGTTCATTTCTGGGTCTTCAGTTCTATTCTACTGGTCTATCTGCCTGTCTCTGTACCAATACCATACAGTTTTTTATCACTATTGCTCTGTAATAGTGCTTGAGGTCAGGGATGGTGATTCCCCAGAAGTTCTTTTATTGTTGAGTATACTTTTCGCTATCCTGGGTTTTTTGTTATTCCAAATGTTATTGCAAATTGTTCTGTCTAACTCTATGAAGAATTGAGTTGGAATTTTGACGGGGATTGCATTGAATCTGTAGATTGCTTTTGGCAAATGGCCATTTTTACTATATTAATCCTGCCAATGAATGAGCATGGGAGCTCTCTCCATCTTCTGAGATCTTCCTCAATTTCTTTCTTCAGAGACTTGAAGTTCTTGCCATACAGATCTTTCTCTTGTTTCGTTAAAGTCACACCGAGGTATTTTATATTATTTGGGACTATTGGGAAGGGTGTCATTTCTCTAATTTCTTTATCAGCCTGTTAATCCTTTGAATAGAGAAAAACTAATGATTTGTTTGAGTTAATTTTATACCCAGCCACTTTGGTGAAATTGTTTATCAGGCTTACTAGTTCTCTGGTGGAACTTTTGGGGTCCCTTAAATATACTATCATATCATCTGCAAATAGATATTTTGACTTCTTCCTTTCCAACTTGTTTCCCTTTGACCTCCTTTCGCCGTCTGATTGCTCTGGCTAGGACTTTGAGTGCTGTATTGAATAAGCAGGGAGAGATTGGGCAACCTTGTCTAGTCCCTGATTTTAGTGGGATTACTTCAAGTTTCTCTCCATTTAGTTTAAGGAATTGACTTTAAATGAAGAAACTGTGCAGGTATGCCTATTGTCTTTGGAGCACCTGCTCAGGGGTTAGTAGCAAGAGCTTCTTGTATGGTGCATCATCTGTCACAGGATTCATAGAACAGTAAATTAGCAATGGATTCCTGGAGTCCTTTGTCCTTCAGGATGGAAGAACTGGACCTTACTGGTTAGTCTGAGATCTGGGAAGCAAGTGCTGCAAACCCATGGTGAAAACTTTGTTCAGGGCTTTGGTGTAGATCCATACTAGGTGCACAGACTGGCGGTTGGTTTTAGGAAAATAACATCAACAGTGAGAGAAAAGTCTGCTGTCAGAGATGGCCTTCTCTGAGCGTAACACCTATGAAATCAGACAGAATACTTGAAGTCTGTCAGATTGAAGATGTAATCAACATTGGGGACCGTTGTTGCCATTGCAGCCCTGCCTACTTTTTGCATGTCATTAAGAAGATGGTGCCAACATGAAAAGCCGAGGGGTCACTTCTAACCGGAGACTTAGGTTCCATTTGTAGTGCAATGTGGTGAACCCTCCAGGGTTCCTCAGCATTTCTGTTACCCAGGTGATTCTTTCACAGAGTTAGGGGAGCATAGCTACCTAGAGACCTTTTCTCTTTCAGGACTGGCGCTCCTACAGTCTGTTGTCTGCAGCTTTCCAAATAGTTGTAGTCTTCTTCTGGTTTTACAGATGTGAGTGACAGTTTTCAAAAGATGTACTGGCTTTCCTAGAAACATTTCTTTTGGTGCTGTTGGCATGTAATTAGGACAGCTGGTGTGGGCTTAGCTGTGGGTGAGAGCCAGTCACCTTTCTCCCAGATGAAACACATTGCTGGCCATTCTCTTAGCTCCACAAAGCTTTTGTGTGATACGTCTCTAGGATAACTGCCTGTGTTGTTTACTTATGTGACTGTGTAAAGCGCCTCAGCCAGCAGTGTCATTCATGTGCACATTATGCTCTACATGTAGGCTGCAAGAGACTGCCATGACTCTCACTAAAGTGTAAAGCCTTCATGTCATATGCTTCAACTGTCGCCGTAACATCTAGAATAAACACCTAGAATAAAGGCCAAACAAACCACACTTACTACTGTCATTCCCGAATCCTAAGCATCAGGTCTGTGTTAAACTTTTGTCCCTAGTTCAGCCAGAGGGGTGTACTAGTAAAACATGGCTGGTTAGTTGCATTCAGGAATTTCAGTCACCACATGAAAGAGAATTGCAAAGTTACTGTGACACAAGTCACCGCTCGGTTCTTATACCAAACAGAAGCTTTGGGTTCTCTTTTCGCTTTAGATTAGTGGGCAGTGCTTCATTAGATGATCTGAGTGCTGAAATTGTGTGACTTGGCTACTCTGAGGTGGACCTAGAATGATTCCCTACTCATTCTAGGTTCTTCCATTTTCTGATTCTTCCCTATAAACAAAATGCCATTAACATTTTTATGCTGATGTTCTTCCTAGTTGATCTGTTCTCCATATTATCCTTAAATGTGAATAAATAGAATTAAATTTTAAAAAATAACTCTTCATCTGTAAATGAAATTTTGATTCTGATAGTCAGATTCTGACATTTGATAGATACTACCTTTCGAGGAAGTAGTTAGTATCTGTACCTAAAAGTATTCTTACGTGTGCGTCTTCGATCCCAGCACATAGGCAGATGGATATTTGGGAGTTTGAGGCCAGCTGGTCTATATAATGAGCACCTATGTCAAAAAAGCCCTTAGGCTAGCTGGTCTGTTGGGTCTACCAGAATTCCTTCATTCGAAAACAAATGGGCAGAAACTTCTGTATACATATTGCTATATATATTCTGCTGTACATACTGATAAGTACATCTTAAAGCTTACACTTTGCATTTTCCTTGTTTTTAGGAACACCATCTTCAGCGGGCTATCTCTGCACAGCAGGTGTACGGCGAGAAGCGGGATAACATGGTTATTCCAGTTCCTGAAGCAGAAAGTAACATCGCTTACTATGAGTCCATATACCCTGGGGAGTTCAAGATGCCAAAGCAGCTCATTCACATACAGCGTGAGTGCTCTCGTGATTGTCGTTTCTTTCTCCGAGTCTGTCTTCCTATGTAACTTGGAAAAATCTGTGTCCTTGAGCGCCATGGCCTAAGTTAGTAGGGCCTGTTTTCCACTTTTAACACAGTGTTTGAGGGCCCAGGGATGTATGTCATCTGATGAAGTACCTTGTGTGCCACAAAGCCATACATTGCATGAACCGGTAACAGTGGTGCACATTGAGGGGTTAGCAACTCAAATTATACTCAGCTATATTGTGAGTTTCAGGTCATCATGGATTCTGTCGCAAAGAAAATGGTGTTTAAGATACCTGTCTTATAAAAAGATGGCATCTGTCTGTATAGTTCTATAGTTCCATCGTATGCTGCTTCAGATAAGCAAAATCTTAATGTGCCTCAAAAGAAAAGCAGTTTTCATTTTTTATTTTTGGAATTAATAATATTACCAGCCTCAAAGAACTTAATGTAAGAAAGTCAGCTTTTCCTGGGAAAGGTTTTAAGTTTGTAAGTCATTCTCTGTTACAAATATTCGTCTTTGGTGTTGTGTAGTATAAAGGCAGCTACATTTTAATGATGATATCACATAGCAAGCCAGAGTTGTTTTGTGGGGTGTGGTTTGTCAGTCTCTGACACTGGTATTTTAAATGTCAATGTTCTCATTTGAAAGTTATTCCCCTGGATGGTAAACGAGAAATGATTGCTCAGGATGTTCCCATTCGTAGAAATGAACTAAGAACTAACAGGCGTAAGATAGTGTGTGTCTTGTATTGTTACTAAAGTCTGCTTCCTAGCTTCAGGTGGTTGGCAGCTTAAAAACAAATAGTTGGAAAAATTAAGTAAGCCAGAAACCAGGTAGTGAGTTAGGGGTTGGTTACAGCCAGTTTCTCAGTTTTGTACAAGATCACGAAAGAGTCAGACAGGTTTATACTACGCTGACAAAGTCTATAGATAGTCCCTTAGGAAAGCCTCTGAAAGGAAAGCCAACCACAGTGCCTATGTACCACATGCTGTCTTCGTTAACCCATTGGAGGACATGTGGGGAGCTTGTAGCTTAAGACTAGTATAAATAGGTCCACTAGAACATCCATGTGCATGTTGTCGTATGAACTCTTTTTAATCTCTCTAGGTTCAGTATTCAGGTTGACTGGCGTGAGCCATCCAGTTTTAGTTTGGATGACAGTTACCACACTGCTCCCCAGGTCACTGTTGATGCATGTGCAGTCTGGGTTTGTGCTCTGCAGCATCTGGCCAGGGTCATTGCTTCGTATTGTAGTTATTGTGTGTATTGCGTATAGCATTAGCTCATCTTCTATTTCGTACTTCCTGGAGAGACTAAATAAGGAATCATTCTGTGGCTTTATTTGCCTTCTCTTTGTGTTGTTTTAAGGGACTGGTCTATGTCTTTTACCCATTTTTCTAATGGATTGTTTATTGTTGACTCTGAGAGGTAATAAAGACATTCTAGGCTTAAGACTGTATTAGGTGCATGATGCAATATTTTCTTTCACTTTTGTCATATATCTCTTCATTTCCCACAATAGAAGTTCTTAATATGGATTAGATCCAAGTTATTGATATTCCTCTTACACGGCTGATGTTCTGAGACAGGGCCTTATTATTTTGTAGCCTTGAGTGACATGAGTTGTCACCCCTGGCTTTCAGATCATTCTTTATTGTGTTGTGGAAATTTGATATGTAATTCTGTGATCCATTTTGAGTTAGTTTTTATGAGAATCATAGTCGTTGATTTTACCTTTGTAGCCCCGGTCACTCTGCTGCCATTATTACAGGAGCTCCCTCCCACTAGGTTACCTTTTGCTTCATGGTCAAAACTAATTGAACACATTTTGTGGGTGCTGCTTTGTTTGTGTCAGTCTCTGTATCAGAGTGGCCTCAGACATGGCCCTCTCCTACATTGGTCTTGTGTGTGGGATTACAGGGCACGTACCACCTTGCCCTGCTGGGTCTGTTCTTGGATTCTCAATTCTGTCCCTTGATCTTTGTATTTATTTCAGTAGAACACCACTGTCTTGCATATTGTAGCTAAATATAACCCTTAATGTCTGGGAATAAGTCTTGGGTGATAAGAAAACAGGCTCAGCAAACCTTGGTGATCAACCCAGTAGGGGCCTGCTTTCTTACAGCACCGAATCCTGCCTCTTCAGGAGTGACACCACACACAGTTGTCTGAACCCTCCCACATCAATCATTAATCAAAAAATAGCCAACAAATCTGCCATCTTGCCAGTATGATAAAAGTATTTTTTCAATTGATTCTTCTTCCCAGATCTAACCAGAAAAACATCTAACCAATATAGCCTGCTGATAATGGTTGGTTATTCTGGTGGACTTTCAGATACTAGCCTTACACCCTTATACCTCACTTGACTATGGTGTAGTGTCCCTTTCAGCACATTGTTAGGTGAGATGGAGATGTTTGCTCTAAGAATTCATGAAGGACTTTGGCTTCTAGGTTCATGAGTGGCATTAGTAACATCTTTTACTAGTCATCTGTCTTCCCTGATTTACACATCGTTAGTATTGGTGTGGTAAAACATGTTAGGGAATGTTCCAACTTTTTCTGCTTTGTGGAAGAGATTGAATAACATTGATGATAATTCTTAAAGAATTTTAGTATAAATGAAGAAGACCTAATTGATTTACACACACACACACACACACACACACACACACACACACACACACACGTTTGTCAGGGTTCTCTAATGTTCTCTAAAGGAACAGAACTGATAGACTGATCTGAGAGAGAGAGAGAGAGAGGGGGGGGGGGAATATGAATGAGAATGAATGTGTGTAATTTCTTAGAGTGGCTTATAGGCTATAGTCTAGCAAGTCCAACAATAGTTGTCTACCAGTGGAAAGTTTAAGGATCAAATAGTTAGTTGTTCGGTCCCTGAGGCTGGGTGTCTCAGTTGGTCTACGGTGTGCACCGAAATCCTGAGGAATAGGCAGTGAAGGGATGAACTTGCCAGCGAGAGTTGAGGGCAAGTGGGGGAAAAACTGAGCTTCCTTCCTCCATGCCCTGTATGTAGCCTGCCAGCAGAAGGTGTGGCCCAGATTAAAGGTGGGTCTCCCTACTTCAAATGATCTTATTTAAAAGAAACCCTCACAGGAGTACCGAGCTGCTTGAGTTTTAGATAATTTCACGTGTAGTCAGGCTGGCAACTGAGAGTAGCCATAACACGCAGTATAATAGTTTCCAGGTGAAAAGTGAACTCCTAACTCTGGTAAGTGACATAATAACCCATACTTGCGCACACATCATACAAATATACAGTGATAAGATAATTTTAAAGCTCCTAAATTACACTAATTTTTCTCAGGAATTTCTCTTTTAGTTTTATTATGCAGGGTTATATGAGGACATTTTCATGTGAATAAAATGTGTTTTAAGCATATTACCCTCCCTATCCTGTTCCCTCCCCTTTCTTACCCTTCTTCTTGTTCCCTTGGTCCCTAGCCATCTTGCTTTTGCTGTGATGCCATCTGTAAATACATGATTTTATAGTCTAAAGGCTAGCGCCTGTGAATGAGAAAAGAGCATTCACCATTCTCAACTGGCTGAGTTTGCTTCATGCCATCATCTGCAGTGGAGTCCATTTTACCACAAAACCCCTAGCTTTGTTGTACTTTATGCCTGTAAGGTCCCACTGTGTCTGTCCCTCTGCTGCTGGATGCCTAGTTTGGCTGTTGTGAGTAAACACTGGTGTGCAGTACAGGCTCTAATGACAGTGAGGGGACTTGCATTCGAGAGCAATCGGGCAAGGAGAGTTTCCTTCTTCAGAGTCCTTCATGTATGCTGCCAGCAGGAGGTGTAGCTCAGATTAAACATGACTAAAGATTTTCCCACTTCAAAGATCCACTCTTCCCACTTCATGGAACTTAATTGAGGGGAAAAAAAAATCCCTCATTGATGTTCATAGCCTTTTGGGTTTTAGCTAATTCCAGATGTAGTCAAGTTGGCGACTAAGAATGACCACTACAGCTAGAGTCCTGTTGAGAGAATCTTTGTGCCATACTGTGGGGTGTTTTCCTCTAGCAGTTTCAGAGTATCAGGCCTATTTAAGGTCCTTTAAATCCTTTGGAATTTGTTTTTACACGGTGAATGTCCTCCCATCAGTGTGTAACTGAGGAGTCTTTAAAAGACTCACATGGCTTTGTTGTGTATGCTCAGTTCTATGGCATTGATCTATAGGTCTGTTTGCTCAGTGCTCCAGCCGCTGTGACTCTGACACAGCTTGAAATCAGGGGTGCTGGTGCTTTGACTATTTGGTGTTTTTTAGGATAAAATTAATGTGCCCTTAAAGCTGTGATCAAATGTGTTTGAGAATGTATACCTCTCCCTGCCCCCTAAATGGTAGTGAATGCTACTACTGTGTATTGCAGTCTTTTCGTAAATTTATCACTGAATGTTAATTTCATCTCATCAAATGGGAAATTCTACCTCTATTTTTTTTGGTCTTCTCTTGGCTTAGGAACAAAGTCAGTATTTTCTCTTTAGTCATGTCAGAGTTCTGCAAAAAGAAACATTAAAACCATTACTATCTCCAGCTCCGTTCTCTGATGTGTCTAAACTATTTGACTTAGCATTGTTCAATTTCTCCTGATCCAAGGGATTCAAAAAGCAATGATAATTCTCATAGCAATGAGTGCACCAAGGACCTGTGTCATCAGGAAATGGCTGATCCCAGGTGTAAACAGGAGAGGGACATGGTGACCCAGAAACATCTTGAGCGTAGTAATGAATAGTAAACTGTTGGGGACTCAGCATGCTGATGAGGGCATCTCGTGTTCCCTCAGCGAGTGTCAGAACTGTGTGACACCTTGTGGACAGTTACCATGATCAAGGTGACAGCATAGAGCTCACCAGTATCTACTGAATTGAATGTGAAAGAGTTTGATGAGAAACAGGATATGTGAGAAATTTAACCTCTTCCCTATACTTCTTATTGTACCCAAAGGGAAAAGAAATCAGCATTAGACTAGAGTCATTGGACAGTATCTTGACTTCCTAAGTCAAAATTACCAGACGGAGCCCAAGAGGCAGCTCAGCCGGGAAAGTCACCTGCCACCATGCTGAGTTCATTCCCTAGGCCCAAGTTGTGAAAAGAGAGAACTAACTCCTGAAAGTTGTTCTCTGACCTCCATATGTGTACTGCGCCTGCATTCGTGTGTGTGTGTGTGTGTGTGTGTGTGTGTGTGTGTGTGTGTGTGTGTGTGTGTGTGTGTGTGTGTGTGTGTGTGTGTGTGTGTGGTGTGTGTGTGTGTGTGTGTGTGTGGTGTGGTGGGTGTGTGTGTGTGTGTGTGTGTGTGTGTGTGTGTGTGTGGTGTGTGTGTGGTGTGAGTGGTGTGAGTATGGTGTGTGTGTGTAATAAAATCCCTGTTATGAGGAACAGATAAGTATTGTGTGCTTCTAGGTGTGATATTCTGAGGACTGAAATAGTTCTATCCTATTCTAGTCAAGAACACATACAGTCAAATTATGACAGAGGAACCAAACAGGGTTTAAAAAGTGAAGAATGTAGTTTGTTTTGTTCCGTTTTATTACAGCAGGGATTGAACCCAGCCCCTTGCACACTGAAGCAAGTGCTTCTGCCACTGAGCTGCATCCCCAGTCCAGCCAGGAGTGTGGCCAGAGCTATTACTGTCACTTACTGTCTGTGGTGACGTAGAAAGTAAAGAAACAAATGTGCATCGGTGTGGCAGTAGCGTGCCTGCTGCAGGCTATAGAGGCACTCGGGTGTCCCGTAGGTGTTCTTATTTTGCAATTTGCAGTAGTTTAGACTTTCAAAGGAAAAAGGGGTTTGGTCTGGGTGGGGGTGGGATTCGAGTTTTCATGGGCATGATAGCTCATACCTGTTGTCCTAGCATTTGGGAGGCTAAGGCAGGAAGATTGTCAGCCTGGGCTTCGTACTGCTTTACAGAATGAAATCCTGTCTTTAAAAATAAGAAGGTAGGTGGTGGGCCAGCAAGATGGCCTACTGAATTAAGACACCTGTCTCTAACCTCATGACCTGTGTTTGACCCCGAGGACTCACATGGTCAAAGAACACTCTGTACCCCAAAAGTTCCTCTGACCTCAGTGCACAGACACAAAAAGTAAATATAAAAGGTGTGTTTCCCCCAGTAGACCCTAAAACACAATCAGACTTTGTGTCATTGCTTCTAGGAGCCAGTGCTCTGCCTTTGTGCCCAGCTACTGAAAGAACGCACAGCATAGCATTTCTTTGTCTCCATGTCTACCCAAGACATGGTCCAGGGCTCCGCTTTGTGACTGATAAAGCCCATAGCATCAACCTCAGAGCTGTCCGCGTGACAAATCCATAGCGATTTCAGATGTAGGATTCTCTGTCTGTGCTACTTGAGTCCATTTGAAAGTGACTCTAAGAACCAAGGTCTTCACCATGAGGAGGCTGAAGAATCCAGTGACGGCGTTGCCCGAGACCTGAGGCAAGGTTGCTAATCCCACTGCCCACAGCGAATAGCACACGACACATTTTCCTTGATACTCACTCAGAGTTGTTTTAGGAGATAATTTATTGAAAGTTAGTGCTTATATTAGAACCAGAGTGAGAAATGTCTCCTTGACCCTGAAAGCGTGCTTTTCTCTAGGAATCGTGCTCTGTTCCTTATGTCACATAGCACTGTTGTCGGCAAGCCTGCTTGTGCCCAGTTAGTTTGAACACAGTAATTTTGTTAATTATTAACTTTGTTACTGTAAGCATTTATATGTATTTCATCTCTGCACTAGATAGTAAGTACAGAAATTGTCCTTATCTTGTTCTCACTCGTCTGTGATCAGCTGAGCTCTGAAGGATTATGTGGGACATTCTAGAACTAGTCTTCGAGTTTTAAGGTGCGGAAGTGTAGTAGGAATGGTGTGTGAGGATGAGTGGAGACGACACTAAATAATCAGGCTGCAAACTGTGGCTTCACACCCTCTGGAGACCGAGTCCCAGTAAACGGGAGGAAACTACTGTCTCATATTACTTTCTATTTCTCTTTTAAAGTAAAGTCAGCTTTTATGTGGGATTGTGCTCCATGCACTTAGATTCATGTTGTAGCAGTATTCCTGTATGTAACATACAATACTAAGGGTTGCTCTTTCTGGTTTAGTTTTTGCGGTTTTAAAGATCAAACCCATGTCTTTCTTTACACATGTAAGGCAAAGATTGGACCACTGAACTATGCCCACAGCATGGTGATGGTGTGTGTTGTTTTGTTTTTTGAAAGATTCGTTTACTTGGTTTTACATGTACGAGTGTTTCATCTGCCTGTATATAGGTATGGTGCGTAGTATGCATTGCTGGTGCCCACAGAGGCCAAAAGGAGATTGTCGATCTCCCAGAATTAAGTTGTGAATGGTTCTAAATGGCCTTGATTGTGCACATGTCTGGTTGACCTTTTTAAAGGAATTAAATCCAGTGTGGTAGTTATTTAGGAGCAGTTGACAGCTGGATCTCATTCTAATTGACAGAACGTTGTTATTGTTGTTGTTGCTGCTACTAGTGCTTACTGTATAGATCAAGCTGACCTCAAACTTGGAGCACACTGTTTTGGCCTCCTGGGTATTGGGGTCCTGGGATCACAGGTATGTGCCACCAAGCTTGTGTGGCTGATGGAATTCATTAGAGAAGCCATGACACACCTGTAATCCCAGCTAACACTCTGGAGGTGAAAAGTAGGAGCCACAGGTTCTAGGCCAGCTGAACTGTTCAGTGGGACCTGTGTTGGCACTATCAAAAGGACCCTTGGGTAGGGGGCTGGGAATGGCACTGTACTCTCTGGTGAAATGAAGACAGTCTTCCTGTCTAGTCCCTCCGTAGTTCCCTGGAGGCTTAAAGATGATTTGAGAATGTACCAGCAGCATGTGGAGAGCATTGATAGAAAGGTGATGTGGGGCAACCTGGTTTGGTTCTTAGGAATGATTAAGCATTGTGGTGATGATGATTTCCCATGGGGTTTGCTCTAAAGAAAGCCACAGTTCACAGTAGAGCTTTCTGGGAAGAGTTGTACAGATAAGATCCTAAAAATGCATTAAAAACCTCAGAAGGTAGAACATCAGTCTGGTCCCTGTCAGTATGGCTTTCTGGGTGATTTGAGTCAGCCGTGTTTAATGGAACCATCTAGAGTGATAGATGTGTTTTCTAATTGGTACTTTTCTAGATAGCGCTTACCATCAGGCACATGTCAGTTGTGAGCACTTGGAACGCAGCTAATGTGGCAGAGACTGAATTTTAAATTTTGCTTGATTAGTATAAATTTAATCAAAATAGCTAGGGAACAAACCTAGATCTGGATTAATTTGGTTAGAAGCAGAATCCAGTGTTCTCTGCCTCTGTTCCACCATATAAGACTTTCTCAAAGTCTTGCTTCTGTAACAGTGACAGGAAGTGGAGACTCAAGGGAAGAACAGATTGCTGCAAAGTCTGGGTTGAGAGATGCTGGCACCTCTATAGTCACTCAAGTGTAGACATCCAGTTAGCACTCTCAGCACACCTTTAATTAAATAAGTCAATGAAGAAGATAGACAGCAGAGTAATACATTTAATTCTGCAGGTACTTAAGGCGTCCTCTATAGCAAGGGTAACAGTTACTGGCCACCCACTGAGTGTCCCCTTATGTCACAAATGACTAGTTGTGTGGTTATTTCCCTCTGGTTTCAGTAGATTTACATAATGCTAAAATACTTCTCAGTTGACTGCTTCAGACAGGGGTGGCACAGAACGGACAGGTTCCTCTTTCTCAAAACACTTAGAGATACAAAGATAAGACATAAGCCTCCCTTGAGGATCAATCTCATCTTACTAGAGGGTTAATAACTAAAGTGTCAAACAGCACAGAAACAGCAGTGGGAAGAGAGGAGGGAATGATTGGGGTAGGGTTTTTGTTTTTAAGCTATGTACCTTGCGGATTTTTTGATTGCTTGAAATGCCTCTAATTTATGCAGAATGTTGTATATCTTCTCAGCCCATTTTTCTGTTGAGGACTTAGTTTCTGAGGCTGAAGAGCTTAGGAACCACTTACTTGGGTGACTGATAGGCAGAGGACTTTGAAGGAGTGACATCATCTAGAGTTTGAAAAGATTAAATTGGAATGTACCTGCTTAGACAAAATGTATGTGATACAAAGAAAGGCCTGAAGTTATAAACTATAGCATGCCATAAGATAATAGACTTGATATACTTCTGGCCTTAGGGAGACTGGGTCAGAAAGAAGAATTAAAAAGGCCTCGCCATTCTAGACATTGGTTTTCCAGAGTTAGAAACTAATAACCCAAAGGAAAGAAATAGAAGGGTTTTGCTATCAGAATATTTAATTTTCTTTAATATCTGCTCCCTTCAGTGGTTTTTGTAAACCACTGAATGAGTTTTGATGCTGTAGACTGGCCTTCTCGCCTACATTTGCAAGTACCAAGCTACACATGTCTGACACAGTGACACAAGAGTCTCTTGACTTGAACCATTGGAACTGTCACTGTTACTGATAATGGCTTCCTTAATCTTTTGGAAAAATAGCTAAATGATTTATAAAATAGAACTTAAATAATCCAAACAAACAACTTACATAAAGAGTGGGTGGGGAGTCCTGTCGTTGTTTGTATAGCTTTTATCTACTTTCAGTTCAGTGTGGAAGACCCAGCACTAAGCTGGAGTCTGTGTGACTCTGGTGGTGCCTTCATTCTTTACGAAGCCCCGAAGCCCCGGCTGGCTTGCTGTACGCTGCCTTCTGTGCGGCCTCTGCTGGTGGAGTCATGGTAAATGATTGCTTGTGGTTCCTCCATCAGCTTTCAGCTTGGATGCTGAGCAGCCTGATTACGACCTGGATTCTGAGGATGAAGTCTTTGTGAATAAACTGAAGAAGAAAATGGACATCTGCCCAGTGCAGTTTGAGGAGATGATTGACCGGTTAGAAAAAGGCAGCGGTCAGCAGGTACAACTTCATGTCTGTATGTTTGCGTGTTCTCTGGACTGCTGTGTTCTGTGAACAGTACAGTAGTATGGAGGAGGGCTGAGGTAGCACTCTGCAGTTAAAGCGTAGACTCACATCTGCCTAGTCATCACCTGTATAATTTTGAGCATTATGTTTAAATTTTTTGTGCCTCACTTATCCCAGCTGTATATAGAGATAAAAATAATAAACTGGAAGGATATGGTGTCACACACCTTTAATCCCAGAACTTGGAAGGCAGAGGCAGATGGATGGATCTCTGTGAGTTAAAGACCAGCCTGCTCTACATTGTAAGTTCCAGGCCAGCCAAGGCTACATAGTAAGACCCTATGTCAAAGCAAAAAACTCTCTTTACCTGGCATTTATGTATTTGGTGACCAGTAGAAAGTGACTAATACCAGGGCTGGGGATTTAGCTCAGTGGTAGAGCGCTTGCCTAGGAAGCACAAGGCCCTGGGTTCGATCCCCAGCTCCAAAAAAAAAAAAAGAACCAAAAAAAAAAAAAAAAAAAAAAAAAAAAAAGTGACTAATACCAAGTCCTAAAGTCATGAAACACAGCAGGCTGTGTGACCTAGGAGTTGGTGTGGGATTATTGTAAAGACTGAGCACAGACCTGCTGGAGGTGTTGCTTAGTCACAGTGCCTGCATAGCACGCGTGTTGCACATGCTCCCCGCACCCAGCAAAGGCGGGTGTGCTAGTTACACCTGCCCGGGTCCTGGTAAATTAGACAGGATGCTCAGACGTTCAAGCTCATCCTCAGCTGTGCAGCAGGTTCCGGACTCACCCGGGATGCGGGAGACCCTGTCTAAGAAAATGAACTGTCAATACTGCTGTTGGCCTGATTGTTCTCAAAAAATGAAGCAGTGATGAATGGTGTTAAGTTCTCGCGTACGTGTTTTATGAAAGTGACGAAATGGTTTTACATTTAGCCAGTCAGTCTGCAGGAAGCCAAACTACTTCTAAAAGAAGACGATGAGTTAATTAGAGAAGTTTATGAATACTGGATTAAAAAGAGGAAAACCTGCCGGGGGCCATCACTTATCCCGTCGGTAAAACAGGAAAAACGAGATGGTTCTAGCACAAATGATCCTTATGTGGCTTTTAGAAGACGAACTGAGAAAATGCAAACTCGAAAAGTAAGTGAATTTTTTAATTTTATGAAAAATTATAGTTATTAATACCTTAATTTTGTGACTTAATTCTGTGCTTTTACATAATATTCCTTAAAATTATACTAGAGGGGTTGCTCAGTGGTTCTGAGCTTTTGTTTCTCTATCAGAGGACAGTATCGCAATTCCTGTACCCATATCAGGCAGCTCATAAGCTCCCGTGACTCCTCCTGCTCCAAAGATTCTAGTGTCCCGCTTTGGACCTGGGGGCACTTGTACACACACACACACACACACACACACACACACACACACACACACACTAACTTTTTTAATTACACAAGAAATTAGTAAAAGTAGTTGACCTTTAGAGTTTTTAATGGAGGTCTTAATACATATTAATACTGATTCACTTAAAAACCAGGTCTGGAATTGGTATCTTGGTGGTCTGTGTTCCTCTCCGGTGTCTTTAACCCTACAGATCCATACATTCTTATGTGCCAAGAATGAGAAGTGCTTCTTGATGTTAAGCAAGTAGCTTTATATTTCCAGAATCGCAAAAACGATGAAGCCTCCTATGAGAAAATGCTTAAGCTGCGCCGGGATCTCAGCCGGGCTGTCACCATCCTGGAGATGATCAAGAGACGTGAGAAGAGTAAACGGGAGCTGCTGCATCTGACACTGGAGATTATGGAGAAGAGGTGAAGCGAGTTCTCAGTGCCAGGACCAGGGGCGGGGTCATCGTGTTTTCCTAATCTGAAGTTTCAGAAATATTTTCTTTAATAGAGACTGTGGGTTAAACTGTGAAATTTTATACACAATTCTGTCTTAATTTTCTCGCAAGGTTATTGGGCTCACTAACAGCACATCAGGTGTTTCTATTGAGAGATATTTTATTATTTTTGAGTTGTATGGCTGTGTGAGGCAGGATGAGAGTGTGTGTAAATGCTAGTAGTTTATTTGGGGTGTTTTGTGGGTTTGTGGGGGATTTTTAGTACTAGAGACAAAATCCAGGGCCCTGCACAACCCAGGCAAACATTTCCCTGAGCTCCCTCAGCACCATGATACTCAGATGACCACTTAGTGCCATGCACATGACATGTACATAAAAGCTAGTTCTCAAGGCCCTGCTTCTCAACTCCCCCCCCCCAAAAAAAAACCACACACTTAAATTTCTTATGATTCTTTCAGAAAAAAAAAAAGTACTTTTGTAGCACAGACAGTCCTAATTGGCAAGGTGTTTTTGGCACTGCTTGAGGCATTTCAGCCTTGAGCTGCCACTGTGTGCCGAGCTAAGACTGGACGGCTCAGGAGTTAGCCCCATCAGTAGAGTGCGCCTGTCAAGCATGCAGCTCTGGGTTTGAGCCAGGTGAGCCAGGCATGGTGGCTCGTGCCTGCAGGAGGTGCTTCAGAGGTTCTCTTGCAAAGAACCTGGGTTTGATGCTCAGTACCCTGTGACATCTAACGACTTTCTGTTAAGCTTAGGTCCAGGGGTCCAGTATCCTCTCTGGCCACATGGGCATGGCACACACATGGTGCACAGACATACAAGTCGGCAACGTACCCATATGCATTTAGGGCCACTGTTGAGTAGCACGTGCATTGAAAGTCGTATGTTACCCCACCTACAGCAGGCACACACGGTACCTGAGGAGGTGGCTGTTGAGTGAGTGAGTTAGTTAGTTAGTTAGTTGGACTGTAGATCATTTCACAGTGTGTATGGAAGCATCTCATTGTACTCTGTGTATAGCTTAAAGTTTCCTTTGTAATTTCAGGTATAATTTAGGTGACTACAGTGGAGAGATCATGTCTGAGGTCATGGCACAGAGACAGCCAGTGAAGCCTACCTATGCCATCCCCATCATCCCGATTACTAACAGCAGCCAGTTCAAACACCAGGACGTCACGGATGCGAAGGAGTTCAAAGTTAACAAGGTTATTAGAGCTTTGTAACAGTAGATCCAGTAAACAGGGAAAACCATAAATTCTTACCGCAGGGAATTTCTGAACACTGAAAATAAGGGACACTAAAAATGGGGAGCTTTTCACGACAATTTAACTTCCACTTCCCTTGCTTCCTTACAAGGGAAGGCGTTGCTCTCTGTCTGATAAAAAGAGGGGTTTGCTGAGAGGGGGTATGAAATGTTGGTGTGGTTAGTGGTATGGAGGCCTGGAGAGAGCATGAAGCCTTCCACCCAGTGTAACGTTCCGGGCCACACCTGTGTGTCAGTGACAGGCGGGTCTTGTCAACAGCTGGTAACGTGGGCAGAAGTGGAAATACTTTGACAAGTTGATATGTCCTAATTTGTGAAGAGTAAAATTGGTGAGGGGAAAATAAATTAGTAAGGGGAAAACCAGGGGAATAAGAGAGAGCCGGCAGTGTGCCTTTCTGATAAACGCACCTTAGCGGGGAAGGTTTTCATATACTTGTGACCTAACATGTATCATTTAACTCAGACTTAGCATTCCATTTCAATTGAGGAAATAATGTGATCTGCTGATCATTTATTTTATTATCTAACCTGTTCTGTTTAATATTTTGTTTCTGTGATTTTTTTTTTTTTATAATTTGGTGTATAATTTACCGTACCATTTGGAATGGTGGTTTCTGCAGCATAGACGTTTTCCCTGTCAGAGCACTGACCAAGACTATTTCAAACATGTTGGTTTTGAAGTATTGGACTGTTGAACAGATAAATAGAAGTATCCTCTGTGGTAATCACAAATGGTGGCTATTAATCCCAGCAGAAGCTGTGCCTGGCAGATCTCTTGAGGTTGAGACACAGCCTGGTCTACATAGTGAGTTTCAGGCTAGCCAAGGCTACTCAGTGAAACACCTCTATCCAATTACCTCTGCCAAAAAAAAAAAAAAAAATGCTAAAGGCCATGTTCCAAATACTTGTGTGCTCATAATTTCCAGTCCTGTATATACAGTTTTCCTTGTTTTTATATTGAAGTCTATTGTCCACCTGTCTGAAATATATGGCCTTACAAATCACTTCAAAGGTGTTACTTTGATTTTTATATTTTGGGATTTAACTCGGATTCTAATTGTACAGCATTGTTCATCTGTATGTTCCGGAGACATGAGCCGTGCACGTGGTTCTGGTTTACCTTAAATCCTTCTAAGTCAAGACAGAGTCATTAATGGAATAGGCCTGCTGTTTTGAACATTTTCTTATTTAGATTTTCATTCAGACTGTTTTGTTGTCTGGCTGGAGAGCTGGGTGAGCAGTTAGGAGCACCCATTGTTCCTGCAGAGGACCTGGGTGCAGTTGAGTTGCCCTACGTGGCGTACAGTTCTGTAATTCCAGTTCCAGGGGGTCTGACAGTCTCTGGCTTTTGAAGACACCTGCACATACACATACACTTTTAAGTCTTTTAAGCAAATGTTTGTTTTGAACAGAGCAAATGTAGATTATTAGGGGAAACTGAGACTGACCCCCTGAGGGTAGGGGGGGCCACCAGGGGGTTGCCTGAGCCTCCTTTAATAGTTCAAGCACTTGGCTTCCCGAGTAATAATTAACTCAAGCTGTTAAGAGGTAGCAGTTGTGGGGTGTGCTTTCGCTGTGTGACCGACTCGTGTCTGTGTTGCAGCAAGATAAGGCTGATCTTATTCGGCCGAAGCGCAAATATGAGAAGAAGCCCAAAGTCTTACCGTCGTCTGCTGCCGCGCCCCAGCAGCCAAGTCCTGCTGCACTGCCAGGCTTCAGTGCTAAAGACTTAAACCAGTACGACTTCCCCAGCTCAGACGAAGAGCCTCTGTCACAGGTAAACAGAGGACCAGCTCTCTGCACACAGAAGAGGAACGTAGAACCCGCATGTTTGACCTCTCGTTGCTTTATTTCAAGGTTTTGTCTGGCTCTTCAGAAGCTGAGGAAGAGAATGACCCTGATGGCCCTTTCGCTTTCCGTAGGAAAGCAGGCTGTCAGTACTATGCTGTAAGTGTCAGACTTTCTGTAAACAACACACAACAGACAGACTGACAAAATACAATAATTTGGATTTTTTTTTTAGCCTCATTTAGACCAAACTGGCAACTGGCCCTGGACTAGCCCTAAAGATGGAGGCCTGGGGGATGTGCGATATAGATATTGCTTAACTACTCTCACCGTACCCCAGAGGTGTCTTGGATTTGCACGAAGACGGGTCGGGCGCGGTGGAAGGTAACGCGCTTCTGCTTTCCTTGCACCAGCATGCTTTTTAGACATTGGAGTCAGAGTTTAAACTGAGGCCCTCCTTGTGAACAGAGTCTAGAAGCTCCAGCTTGCTATGCTTAGCAGAGCTGTCTACATGTTCCCATTGCACTCCCAACGTCCTCACCCACTGCGTAATCCGTACAGGCCCGTGTGGGTTCTTATCTCCCCAAGCTTCTTAGCACCTGAGTTATCACAGAGTAGAATCCCAAGAAAGGACAAGTGTACTTGTGTGTGCACACTCAGGATTGGTTCAGGAGACTACAACCAGAGTCGCTGAGTTCTGGGGAAACCTTACGGTAACTACTGCAGTGACCACTTAACTTTGCTGCTCATGGCCTCAGTTTGTCAGGATGTGGTTCTGGGGTCTGAAATAGAGTATTTCATGCATGGAGTGGAGGAGAGAAGGAACTACAAAGCACAGAAAAGCTTTGGTTGAAAGACAATTTGAAAAAAAGAACTTTGTCCAACATTGAGCTTTGAGGCTAAAAGAACCAGAGCCAACAAGATGACTCAGTGGGAAGAAGCGGTTGCCACCAAGGTGACAGCCTGAGTTCTGTCCCCAGCACTCACCTGGTGGAAGGAGAGAAGCAACTCTTGGGAATTGTCCTCTGGCTGCTGCGTGCACGCCGTGCTCTGCTCCGTGTGCCGTGCGCACACAGCGTGAGAGTCAAACGCTGCAGTGATGAACTTGCTCACTTTAAATGTCCAGTGTACTGTTGCTCAGCTTGGGGGAAAGCGTTCGGGAGAGAGAGGAAAGTCTGTGATGTAATCTCTGGTGTCTGCTCCTTGTGCAGGGTCTTGCTGGACAGAGCGCATTCAGACTATGACAGTATGTTTCACCACCTGGATCTGGACATGCTTTCCTCACCACAACCTTCTCCAGTCAATCAGTTTGCCAATACCTCAGAAACCAATACCTCGGACAGACCTTCCTCTAAAGACCTCAGTCAGATACTAGTCGATATCAAATCATGTAGATGGCGGCACTTTAGGCCCCGGACACCATCCCTTCCTGACAGTGACAGTGGTGAGCTCTCCAGTAGAAAGTTACACAGAAGTATAAGTCGAGCAGGACCAGCGCAGCCTGGGGCCCACACGTGCAGCGCCTCCACACAGAGCAGAAGTAGCAGTGGCTCGGCACACTGTGGTATGTCCTTTTGTGGTACCCATTGCTATAAGGGTGGGGTCTCCCATCTTGTTGAGGATGTGGTATATTATTCCTGTAGTGAGGTCCTCACGTACTTCTTTGAGTTCTGCTCAGTAGTGCTGTTGCTGTGTGGGTTTGTGTGTACGTGCATCTTTCCTTAACCACAGCCAAAGAGAGGTGGTATGTTTGTCACTATATATTTAATGTTTAACTTGTTATCTTGAGGTAGCCCATGAACCACAAGATTCATTAATTTTCAAGTAATAAAATAAAAGGGACCCCAGGTTGTTATTGGTATGTACTTGAACATCTACTCTGATCTGTTTAAATTTAGAGGCCACTAGTCAGTAGTTAGACATAAACTTACACTGGCAGTCGTTCAGAATAAATACCAGAGAAGCTGACTTCTAATAGTTTGTAGATATTTTAAAGATAATCCCTACTTTGTTGTATAGTGTGAATAAAACACTGGGAACAATGCAATGTCCTGTGACTTTCTTTTTTAGACCACTTGAGTAGTCCACATTATCTGAGTTGTATAAATTATAAAAGCTCACTGTCAACATGGCTCAGCCTCACAGCCTGAGCTCAGTCCCCAAGACCCACACAGTAGAAGGGAAGGGTCCCACTCCTTCAGTCTGTTTCTGGCCTCGGTGCGTGTGCTGTGGCCTGTGTGCATGTACACATCAATACATACAATAAGTGAAGAGATAGTTTTGAGGTTTTTTGTTGGTGGTAGTTGTTTTGGTGATTATTCTGAAACAGGGTTTCACTGTCCTGGCCACTTTGTAGGCCAGGCTGGCCTTGTACTCGTGGAGATCTGCCTGCTCGACCTCCTGAGTGCAGAGACTAAAGACATACATGTACCACCATGCCTAGCTTACGCTTGAAATGTTTTTAAATCATTTCATTAAAGTTCTTTTAGGATGATTTTAATACAGATTAAGAAGAGGATTGTTTCCCTAATTACCTAATTAGGTTACAATTAAAGTGTTTTCTACGCATAAGAATTTGCTGACATCTTCAGAGGAAATGCTCCATAAACTAATTTACTTGTTAGTTACAAAAAAAAGTAGTTCTGTGATCTGACCAAACTTGAAAATCAATTGTCAAAAAATCTATAGTTTCTGGGACTTTAGTGATTGTAATTCCACTAGTTTTATTACTGTTTTTCTGTCCTGAAAGCCAGGCTGACGAGCTGGCTGATTGGAGCCTTAGTTAGCTATGCACGGGTATGGGGAATTCAAAAGTGGAGACTCCTAATCGGTTCCCCCCAAATATTTTTGGAGATATATGAGGGTTTTTTTGAGATTTTTATGGAGAAAGTAGCCATGTTCTATCAACCACATCCTGTCACTCCTAAAGTGGAAACACTATAGACCAGGACAGACCTCCAGATTTCATTTCAGTTTACGTAACATGGTATGCCGGCGTGACTTACAGAAGCATGTCAGTGCCAGTTGCAAACTTTGCTGTTTTGTTTCTCAAACATCATTAAAAGGTAGACATTAGCAAAAGGTAGCTGAAAAAAGCCTCTCATAATTATGTAACTTTTCTTCCTCATCATTTTTTTTGACAGTCAGACCTTTTTAAATGCTGTCTTTATTTTCACATATACTTAGAAAATAAGAGCTTACAGTAGAGTTATGCTGTTTTCATGCTTGGGAATATTCATGAGGTCATGAGGCTCTCTAAATTATGTCATGTGTGAATTTAACATAAGTGAGTTCTGCTAACAGCCCCTGAAGACAGAAAAGACAATCCAGCTATTCTAGGTCTGCTGAGGGTCTCATGAGTTTCAGCCACATCCTCTCCGCAAGCATCTGCAGGCTAGACCTTAGCCGTGCTGATTCAGCCATCCCGTCAGATGGATAGGTGTCAGTTTGGCCCATAGTGTAGGCCAAATATAGGGCCTCAAATTTAACCACTTCTGATTATTCAATTACTGACTCAGATATTGAAATTGATACAAGTGATACACTGCCCCACCAGGCTCTTTTCTAAGTAGCTCTTAGTGAGCTATATCCACATTTTGAATAGAGAATTCCAACTGAAGTGTATACCAGGAGTGTACTCATTTCTTTGAAGAGTATGCAGTTGTACAGCTCAGGGTCCCTTCAGCTTGCTGTTCATTGGCCATTTCACAGCTGTGCACCCATGGAGCGTGTCCTGAATAGGGTGTTGGGTAGCCTCCGAGGACGTGTCTTGACTGCTGTATCCCCTTCTGTGTATCAGAGGGAGCTCTTGGGAAAACTTGGTGATAGGGGTTTAGAATTTCTAGGGCTAGGTCTGCTTCGGGATAGGATACATTGTTTTTAGTGATCATCAGTTAATGCATGATTTGGACTGTTTTCAATACTTTTCTAGGCTTTTATCAAGCTGTACTAGCACCTTCTTACTGTTTGGTCAGTGGTTGAGCATCCATCTATTTTGTGCATTTGAAATTGGAGTGATATCAAATTGCTAGACAAGGGTCTAGCAGTGACTCAGTAGGTGAAGGCTATGAACCACCAAGCCTGCTGCCCCAGTTCTGTCCCCAGAACCCTCAGGTGGAAGGAAAGACTCCACTCCCACAAGTTGTTCTTTGTCCTCCTGATGCACACTCACTCTGTCTCTCTCAGAGAGCAAGAGAGACACGCACACAGAGACAGACAGACAGACAGACAGGGGAAAGGATATATGTATGAGTGTGTAGATGATTCAGAAAGACTAAAACTCCTACAACAGTAAAAGCCTCTTAGCGTCCAGGGAAATTGAAATCAGCATCATTGTAAGTTGTTTTTCTAAACTCTGTCTGTTCCAGCCCTCTTTGTGTTTGAGCAACAGAAGCTCTACCGGCAGAATCCGTGTGTTTGGCCTGATCTTGCATGGAAAGGCAGGCCTGCAGTCTTGTGCAGTGGTTCTTGTTCCTTGTGTCAGTCTATGGGACCCTAAGCTTACCTCAAGGACTTTCAAATCCAGAGTCTTTGAGGAAGGTGGCCTCCCCCCACACACACGGCACCTTGTGTGTGGTGCACTGTGAGTTCAGCAGGTGGATGTAAATGTTGCAGGAGCGTCACGTCCAGAGTAGCACTGTGATAGTGAAATGTCACTAGCAAGGCGCACTCAGCTGTGACACGGCTTGCTGTCAGTTGAATTACAACACACCTTGGTTTTCAAGTTGGGTTTTTGTTGGTTGATAGAGACTGGGAAGCTTTTTGATTTCAGTTCCCTACTGCAGAGATCCTACTTTAGTAACCAGACCATTTCACATCGTAGTTATTTTGTTTGGGCTTTTTATTTGGTTTTGAGTGGCTGAGGATTCGATCTAGGGTCTCCTGCACCCTAGGTAAGCGCTGTACCACTGAGCCATATCCCCAGCTCTTGTTTTCATTACCTTTTGGGTCAGCCTCTTAGAATTAGAAAATACTGATTCAGAGTTGTTTTAAAACAAGTTTGTGGGTTTTGTTTTTAATGAAATATAAATGGTTCATTTCTTGCTGATTCGTGTCTCCCTTCCCACTTAGGTATCTTGCTGCAGTGTCAGGGGTGTGCCTATTGGGCCTTAGACAATTCCAGGTACTGGAAGACAGCATTTCCCCATTCTTGGAGTTGGTTTGCTTTACAGAGTCTTAACCCAAAGTTAGCTAGAGACTCCTAAAAACCTGGTAGTTTCATCATAATCTATTTCTGATGGGAGGAAATGGAATCGATCAAATTATTCTGCATGGAACGAGCTTGCTCAGAGAGCTTATCTATACACTACCACAAGCAGCCTCCTGCAGCTCAGTTTTCTCATGGGATCGAGTCAAACTGTTCACCAGAGATAGCCTCGTTTCCTTCCCCAGTTCAACGCTCTTGCCTTTCTGTTCTAACCGTGAAGTCTCACTACTGGTGGTGCTTGTTCACCTTCCGTGTTTTTCCCCAGGCCCTCAGCCTCATGTCCAGTGTGAGGTTACAGGACGGCATCAGGTGTGATGGTCTCGTTGACCACCGCTGCTCTTTTGGTTCTGCAAAGCAGTTGTGATTCTAGATTTGCTTTAGTTGGTTCTGCCCACTGTTTGAGAGTTAAATTTGACTTCCATTTTATCTGAAGATGTATAGCTGAAGACTCCTGCCTTGATGCCCCAGTTCGTTAGCAGACATTTGAGAAAGTATGGCTGCTTTCATTTATCTCATGAAACATTTGGTTGGACCTTAGAGTTAGAGTGGATCAGGGACCTTGAATGCTTCTGCAGTCTCTATGACAGAATAAGAATATAAAATCCAGTTCCTGTTTCATTATCCACATGTACTACCTTACCTTCATACAGATTGCAGTTTTATTTCTGAGAAGGAGCTGAGAGGACTTGGCAGCCACCTAAATTGAGTCCTGTCACATTGGCATGGAGATACTGAACCACAGCAGGTGGCACGCTCTTCTGAGGACGCTGTTGTGCTGTGCTTTTATTTCTCACTGCCAGCCTCTGTTGCTGTTTTAATTACAGATCATTTACCAGAAACATCCAGACCAGATGTTACAACTAGACTCTAGATAGAGCAGCAGCATCTAAAACGCAGTGATGAGATGCTGAGCTGACTGGCTCGGGGGTTAAGTGTTGTTTCTTTATCTCTGCACCTGCACTGGCAAGAGACAGATGTTAAAAAGTAGACATGGCTCAGCGGTTAAGAGCACTGACTGCTCTTCCAGAGGTCCCGAGTTCAATTCCCAGCAACCACATGGTGGCTCACAACCATCTGTAATGGGATCTGGTGCCCTCTTCTGGTGTGTCTGAGGACAGCTACAGTGTACTCATAACCATAAAATAAGTAAATCTATTTTTTAAAAAGGGGGATTGGCAGAAACTGAGGGAAAGTTTAACTAGGGCAGAAGTATTTGAAAGTCTATTCACAGTTGAGTCCCAGTTTACTTACCACTAAATGTTTAACTGAAGTACACATACACCAAATACTTACAAAAGAAATTTTGCAGGGAAATAACATTGCTATCTATGAGCATCTGTTTACCTTCACTCATGAGAGGTCATCAGCAATGGCTGAAACATCATTTTCCTAGGTATGAAATGCCCTGACCCTTCCAGAAAAAAAAAAATGAATTACCTAATACCAGTAAGTCTCCCCACAGAATTAGATCTTTAGATTACAAATGGTAGGAAAGACTTACAAGTTAGATACCAATTAAATGGAACTGTAACACAAAAAGTAAGAGAATCGGTAGGAGTATTTTCCCAGGGAGAAGTACTTTTTTTGCCCATGTGGGCCATGAACTTAGTTCAGTTCAAGAACGTGTGAAGGTGCCGATAGCCTAGCGGTCTTCTGGGCACATACAGTATGTGGTAGAAGTGCTGCTGTCTGGTGGTACCAGGCAGACCTGGGACCCTGGAGCTTAGTAAAGTTCCTCCCAGGTTACAAGTGAAATTCAGAACACTTGATGGGGTGATGACATTTCAACTAGCAGAGCGCTTCTAGGCAGTCAGGTGGGCATGTTTGAGAACGGCGGGCTGAAGCACAAGGAGTGTTGGTAATAGGTGCTCTGGTACCGGGTATGGCTAAACTCTGTTGTTTTGAGTTGTGGGGTTTTTTTTGGGGGGGGGGTTGCTTGGGGTTTGGGGGGGTTGGGTTTTTTTGTTTGTTTTGAGTTGTGTTTTTTTGGTTTTGTTTGTTTGGGGGTTTTGGTTTTTTCGTTTGTTTGCTTGCTTGCTTTTTAAGTAACTTTTACTCAGACAGGAAAGGTCTCTGTAAGAAGCCTTCACTGTCAGGTGGCTGTGATATTGCTTTCTTTTTTCTTCCCCTTCCCCCCTTTCTTTTCAAATTGACAAAGGAAAAGAATAAAGAAACAGGTTTCCTTTTTAAAGTTGCACACACTTTTGGGGGTAATAAATGAACATTTTTTTGTTTGTCTTTTTTAGAACTGAGCTCTCCATAGACACACATAAGTAGCATAACACAGTGTCTGTCCTCAGGCTTCACTCTGTACAGTAATCAGCATTACTCCGTTCTTATTGACTGGATTTTGTCCAGGTGGGTTAACTGGGTGGGGAAAGTTCATTAACCTTAACCCTGGGACTTCTTTTCTTCCTGTTAAACTTGAAAGATGAGTTCTCCTGTTTAAGTATTAAACTATTGGATTTACTTTTTATGTAGAGGAAAGTTTTATAATGACTGGAATAAGAAGCTATGTAGACTTTAGTGTTTGTACACAGCTGTTGGGACGGCCCGAGCCTTGGCATGGCGATCTGGACAAAATAGAAGCGGAATGCTGGTTACCAGGTTTCTCCTCATGCGCAGTGCAAAGGGCATCTCCAAGCTCGTGGACTGAGAGCCCAAGCACTTTCTGTGCTGTCCAGCACAGTGTCACACACAGCTGAGAAAAGCAGTGGTTTTTCTTGAAGTTGAAGCCACTCTGGTTAGATGTGGCAGAAGATGCTGGTTTCTGTCTGGAATGATCTCTAGCAGCATCATTTCTATCCAAATGCCTCCACTTTGCACAAAAACACCTTTTTCTTATGCTGGACTTTTGTAGTGTTGTAAGGTGTCTGTGGTGTCTGCATCTTTGTGAACCGTCTCCTTGTTTTATGTTCAGCATTTACAGCCGAGCAGTACCAGCAGCACCAGCAGCAACTGGCACTCATGCAGCAGCAGCAGCTTGCGCAAACTCAGCAGCAGCAAGCAAATAGCAGTTCCTCCACCGCCGCTCCACAGGTGAGGGGCTTGTGTGTCTTATGATTATCCCTCATTGTTTCCCACCAGAGTTCATCTCTCATTACCAAGGGTTGTCATAGAACCTTGCATCTAACCAGCAGACACGTGGCTCTGGCCTGAATGTACAGGGCTTAGAAAGAACACTCCAGGTGAGTATGGAAGCCGTTCCCTCTGCTGCTGTTATACAGAGTAACTTAAGAACGTAGCTCTCTAAGTGTAAAGTTGCTTCATTCTGACGGGTCTGTAATGTACTGTCCTCATCGTAAAGCCCCATGCAGCTGATGTTCCAGTTCCAGAATTAACCCAAAACCATCTGTTCTGCTCTTAAGTATGGAAAGATACTTGCTGTATAGATAGACTTGGGGCTGAACGGCTGAGAACTGAGTCCTTCCAAGCATCTTAAAGGAAATTTCATTTTTGAAAATGCGAGAGGCCTTTTCATTTTTAAGTTATGATGTCAGATCTTTTTTTAATGAAGGGATGGTTGTCTCACTATTGAAAGGTGCCTCTGGGTGGACAGTGGGTGGATATTAGCACTGAGGGTGGGTAGGAAGAATGGTGTTTGGAAATGAAATGAAAGAAGTTACGTATTTGCCTTAATGGATTTGTCCAGGACTGAACTACCTGAGAAAATTGAAACTTTCTGCTGCTGTTGTATCCTGCACTAATAGGCTTATTTTTGTAATTGCTTTGTATATATTCTGTATTATCATAGGAAGATCAAAATGTGTAAACCTTTAAGTTAGACAGTTAACTATAGCTATGAAAATGAAGTAGATTTCATTGGTTTGCTGCTTTTAGAGCTGTGAAGCTGATTCTGGTGACCTGTGTAGTGATGCTGACTGACTCTGGTGACCTGTGTAATGATGCTGACTGACCCTGGTGACCTGTGTAGTGACGCTGACTGACTCTGGTGACCTGTGTAGTGATGCTGACTGACCCTGGTGACCTGTGTAGTGATGCTGACTGACCCTGGTGACCTATGTAGTGATGCTGCCTGACCCTGGTGACCTGTGTAGTGACGCTGACTGACCCTGGTGACCTGTGTAGTGACGCTGACTGACCCTGGTGACCTGTGTAGTGATGCTGACTGACTCTGGTGACTTGTGTAGTGGCGCTGACCGACTCTGGTGACCTGTGTAGTGATGCTGACTGACTCTGGTGACCTGTGTAGTGATGCTGACGGACCCTAGTGACTCTGTATAGTAAGGCTACCGACTGTGGTGACTCTGTGTAGTGAGGCCGACCGACTTTGGTCACCTGTGGTACTGACTGATACTTCAAGACAATTACACTGATGACCTTTGTGTTTTCCTTTCAGGGTTTTGTTTCTAAGACATTGGATTCTGCCAGTGCACAGTTCGCTGCTTCTGCTTTAATGACGTCAGAACAGCTGATGGGATTCAAGATGAAGGATGATGTGGTGCTTGGGATTGGGGTGAATGGCGTCCTTCCCGCCTCAGGTGAGGAGAAAGACCCAGTTATATTCATATGCATACATGTTTGTACACATTGTGATTTAGCCGCAGAGTGCAGTGTTTACATGCTTGCTTCCTCTCCCTAGGAGTATACAAGGGCTTACACCTCAGCAGCACTACACCAACGGCGCTTGTACATACGAGTCCTTCGACCGCAGGTTCAACCTTGTTACAGCCTTCAAATATTACACAGACTTCGGGTTCCCACAGCGCACTGAGTCACCAAGTAACTGCTGCCAACTCTGCAACAACTCAGGTTCTGTTTGGGAACAACATCCGATTAACTGTCCCCTCATCTGTCCCCACTGTCAACTCTATCGCCCCAATAAACGCACGGCATATACCTAGGACTTTAAGTGCTGTTCCGCCATCTGCCTTAAAGCTGGCTGCTGCAGCAAACTGTCAAGTTTCCAAGGTCCCCTCCTCATCCTCTGTAGATTCAGTTCCAAGGTGAGTAGTTCTTTGAAGATTAAATGTCTGAAATGTAAGCACCTAACTTGCCTCCTGAAGTGGCTATCCACCTAAGTCTTCTCTTCTTTTCCTTTTGTGTATTGAATATATATAAACATATATATGAATACATGAATGAACCTTCGCTTATTCAAGAACTAAGCAAGCGGATATAATAATTCAGTGTTAGTTGAATTCAGTCTTGAGACCAGGCCAGTCCACTCACTGGGACAGTCAGTGTTGCTTCTGGGGCCCGGACCTCCCCTAATTGAGCAGTAGCCTCGAGTGTCATCACTCTTGTGTGGCTTTGGTGGAGGGAGGTCTCTTTAGGTGCTGTTATGCTGTTGATGGATCTCATCGGTGGCTTACTGTGGGGTAGACTTGGTAAAGCCTCCTTCGCCAGTCTGCTCGCTACTCATTGTGGAAATGCTGGCAGGCCTGCTGACATCTAATAAGCCGTGGCTTTCTCTGCTCACTGACCTTCTTGATTTCAGGAGTTTAAGGTTTTTGTCAAGGTTCCATTTTAACTATAACTATTAAAATAAAATTAAAATTAAATTTTTAACTAATTAAAATCCTATTGCTACAAAGTACTAGGAGAAAAGAAACAAAGACCTGCATTATTCAGATTAGCAAGAAATAAGCTTAAAACATGAATGTGGGTGTTAAAACAGTGCAGGTAATAGACAGAAGCCCTTCTAGGTTTGTCTCAGATCAGTGTGTGTTGCCCAGTTCATTGTATTGACAGTCGCTCTTGTTTTAAAACCGAATTGTGTGTTCTATAAAATATCAGACCCCACTTGATTGGGTGAAGAGAATGTGTATCATAAGTTTGAGTGGGCAAAGCAGAAATAAAAATTGGAGAAGATGGTGCTTAGCGGTTAACATTGCTGCCTAGAAGGCCAGTGCTGTGCTAGACCAACACTGAGACTTCAGCAGAGAGCGTTCGGGAGAGCAGCTGTGCAGGAGCTCACTTTGCACACCCACAGGCCCTGTCTACATTTATCTGTTCAGTACCAGGAACGCATTGTTGGTCTGATCATGGCTGATCAGTGGACTAGTTCTCCTCTTCCACATCACCAATCATGACTTCCATTGCTGTAGAACATGACAAATATGGGGACATTTACAGCAGATGGGACTTCTCATATCCCTGTCTTTATCCAGTGTTCCAGTGTCTGTCTCACTTAGTGATGTTGATTGAGACCTAGATTTAAAGTCCCGACGTGAATTTTGGAGATATTTGTGTCTGTGCTGGATGATTGTTAAGAATTGTGGAGATATTTGTGTCTGTGCTGGATGATTGTTAAGAATTGTGGAGATATTTGTGTCTGTGCTGGATGATTGTTAAGAATTGTGGAGATATTTGTGTCTGTGCTGGATGATTGTTAAGAATTGTGGAGATATTTGTGTCTGTGCTGGATGATTGTTAAGAATTGTGGAGATATTTGTGTCTGTGCTGGGTGATTGTTAAGAATTGTGGAGATATTTGTGTCTGTGCTGGATGATTGTTAAGAATTGTGGAGATATTTGTGTCTGTGCTGGGTGATTGTTAAGAATTGTGGAGATATTTGTGTCTGTGCTGGATTGTTAAGAATTGTGGAGATATTTGTGTCTGTGCTGGGTGATTGTTAAGAAAAGCTTTGGGTTGGGAGGAGGAGCTCCTCCGTGGGCAGAGGCGCTTGCCGTCAAGCCTGACAGCCCGCGTTGGTCCATTGTGTCCGTGTGGTGGAAGAAGAGAAGCAGTCCTGCAGCTTGCCCTCTGACTACACAACGTAATTGTGTAAAGGCCGAAAAAGAGTTCAGGGCCAAAGAGAACGACTCAGTGCTTGCCAGTACACGCAGGAGCAGCTGAGTTCATAATCCACATTTTTAAAGAAGCTTCACGTGTTGAGTGCATGACCCTCCATTGTGGGGGTTACAGGAAAGGATGGGATCAACTCCATGACCTTCAGCTTCTCTCAGAAACTAAGGTGAAGACGGAGAGAAGTGACACTCGCCATCCACTTGTGGCCTCCATGTGCACGCATACGTGTGTACACACTCACACACATCCCAAAACGATGATAAAGGTTTAGGGCTACCATGATGGCTCCATGGGTAAAGGCCCTTGCCACCAAACCCATCAAGCTATGCTTGATCCCAGAACTTATATGGTGGAAGAAAAGAACTGACTCCCAAAAGTTGAGCTGAGATACTCTCGTGAGCACACGTGTGTATGCACTTATGTACCAAGTAAGTAGATAAGCGTAAGAAGGGAAGTCGGCTGTGGAAGGCAGCTGCAGATGTAACTGTCAGAGCTGAGACGTTTCGGTGTTGAGTGTGTCTGTATCTTTGGGTCACTTGAGTTCTTGGACAGTGTTTTGGCAGTTGGCATGGAGTTGACTGTTGACCCCTGATATACTTGATTTCTGCTTGCCTGTTTTTCATAATTACGAAAATTCCTAATCCTTTGTCCCCTTGCCCCATAAGTGACCTTTCTTCCTGCTGTTAAAGATAACTAAGGCTTTTAAAGGAAGGACGGCCTTCACTGGCTCGGCTCGTACATGACCATTGACTAACGGAACTTTTATCCCAACAGGGAAAATCATGAATCAGAAAAGCCAGCACTGAACAACATAGCAGACAACACAGTAGCAATGGAGGTGACGTAGCTTCCTGGGAGCAGGACTGCATCCTGGGGACATGGTCAGGTGCTATGCATCAGAGCGTTGGAACGCAGGGAGGATGGAGTGCGTGTGCGGTTCCGTGGCAGCTGTGGGGACTCGGCAGCACTGCGCACCTCTCGTGCTTCAACCTTTCTTTTCTTATTGTTAATAGGAAAAAATCAACATCTGTAAATTAAGAATACAGCAATTATCTGTACAGTACTGCATATTTGTAATACCCTTGTATATATGTTACTTGAATACAGAACTGTTCATTTGTGATGCTTTGCACTTGGGGGCGGGGGGTGGGGGGTAACTGCAACAAGAGTGTGAGCTGTGAGATTGTGTAGCTGGTGTCATCACATCATGTGCATGGTGCGGAACCTGCTGTCTCTATTTATTGTGCCGTGTTTACAGGTTTTGTACACTGTACCCTCATTGGTTCCTGTGCTGTAGTAAATGTGTTAGGTAGCTGTGGACTCCTTGGTATTTTGTAAATGGTATAACATAACTTGGTTCCCTCTGGGTCCTTGAGTTTTCTGTGTATCATGTGAAAAAAAAAATGGTGACATACATACAGAATTTTACAAAAAAAAAAAAGGCATCAGTTTTTTAAAACGGGGAATGTACTGTTCAATGGGGATCTTCCTGGTCTACTAGCATTAGGATGCGCAACAAGCTAAAAATGAAGTCTCTTGAATTCTCCCATCCCCGCCTGCCTGCAAGCTTGGGCAGCCCTGGTACTTAAAGCACTAATGTTATGTTGCTGCCCTACAAACAGCCCAGTCGTCCCATTTCCTTCCACACCAAAAAGTGTTAAATCAAGTACACAAACGGAGTCCTTACAACTGGAGTTTATGTTGTCTTGCCCTTTTTTTAGCACAAAAAGATGTACTTTTATATTGTGGAATTGTTTAAAGACTTCATTCTTTACTTGTTCTTACAGAAAGGATATAGGGGAGAAGAATGCTGTCCGTGTATCGTCATTCCAGTTTGTAAAACAGCCAGCCAGCTTTTTCCTTTTAAGATTCTCCAGAAGGCTGCGAGGCCAGAACCACAAATATCGGGTGCCTTCCTTTGGAAATATTTGACCTCTCTTCTGTGAAGAGAATGGTACTTACCAGACTACTACTGCTTTGTTAGTACCGAAGTCTGAATGCCCAGTCCAATGGCAGACATATGTTATCCTTAAGGTTTTTAATCCCACCTGGAAACATTGTGATAGAATTCTCACAAAATAAACCCAGGGCATTACATGTTGACAAACTAACATGCAGTGGTCTCTGCCTTTTGTTTTCAACCCCAGAACTTTGTGTGACTTTGTTGTTTGAGTAAGGGGCTTGGTTAGAAATGGGAAGGGAGAACTTCATGTTTTCAGTGATTATTTTGATGTGTCTGTCTACAGCAGTGAAAGAAATCCCTCTCTTGTTTAATAATCTCATGGAGGTGAGAGTAAATGAGATGTAAAATGTAGTATGACTAATGGGAAGGGAAAGTCAGCGTCAGTGAACGAGTGCAGAGAGCCAAGGATGTTCCCAGTCAGACTGGGTCAGAGACTTGAGCAGCAGAAGCAGTCAGGCAGAGAGGAGCATTGACGCAGGGACCAGGGAGTGGAGTATAGGGACGACAGCAGAGTATGGCACAGAGGACTCTGACTTTCTGTACAGAACGGAACTTGGAGCAGAAAAGTCCCACTCTGCCTCAGTATCCAGACTAGTCTTCAGGGGCAACTCCCAGTAGTAGATGACCCCAGTGACCCCAGGGTAGTGTGAAGTATTTGGCTCTGTCTCTGTTTAGAAGGGCCATTAGAAGTTGCTTACAGGCCAGACCTGGTGGCAGTAATCCCAGCAGAGGCAGGTGGATCTCTGAGTTGAAGGCCAGCCTGGTCTACAGTGAGTTCTAGGACAGCCCAGGATATGTACAGAAACCCTGTTTCTAAAAAAGAAAAAAGTTAATGCATCTGTTTAGTAAGGCACATGAGAAGAAAGGGTTAAGAAAGCTCCAAAGGAGCAGTGAGGACCAGAGTTCAATTCCCAGAACTCAGTAAAAGCCAAGTGGGGACATGCTTGTCATTGCAGGACTGAAGGAAAGGTAGATGGTAGTGCGGACCCTGGGCTCACTGGTCAGCCAGCCTAGCCTGCTCTGAACACTGCAAGCAATGAGAGACTGAAAAGCCAAGGTGGGCCCCTTCTAAGGGACACCATGATGGTGCTCTCTGACCTCCACATGGATGTACAGACAAAAAAATGTCTTACCTGAGCAGGTTCAGCCGACCACAGACAGTTGAAAGCACTGTGGGAGAAGTGGGTGTGGGGAATTGGGGTGGTTTAAGATCACTCATTAAATACCCATGTCAGGATGAAGGGGATAGAAGCAAGCGTGTGGGAATTGGGGGGCGGGGGTTGGCGATAGGAGGTTACAGAGCAAGGGATAGGAGGGTAATGCAGCGCTGACAGCAAGGTGAGCTTGAGTTAGTTTTATCTGTCTCAAAGGAGTAGACAGCTAATGTGAAGAACTGATTCCCACTCACATTGCAAGGGGAGAGCACGAGGTTTGTCTTTCCATCCCAGTGTGTAGTCAATAGGACTGAAAACTTAAACCGCAGATCAGGATCAGCGCTTCCGAAGGGCACACTGCAGGTCGGACGAGGCCAGTGTCCTCCGAAGCTTGCTCTGTCCGCAGGCAGATCCATAAATGCTCTGGAGAACTAGGAAGTGAGCCTGGCTGAGGTTGGGAGGTAGCTGTGCCGGTCGTGGTCCTTGCAGCATCTTTTCGGGTGCCTCACAACAGGGATTCAGGAGATGTGCAAAGGAATATACGTATTTTTTTAAAGGGGTACTGTAGTTTGGAGGACCCCTAAACTGTTTCCCATGCTCTTGCTACCGTATTGCAGTACCATGAAATAAAGGACACGATACAAACAGCTTAAACAAGAAGACCTGGGGAAAGTGAAAAAAGGGCACAGGTGTGACAGACAGCCTTAAAGTCACACCTGCCAGGCTCCAAAGATGGCAGTGTTTGTCTACAACTGTGTGTGGTTAGACCATGCACACGGTTTCCTTGGTAACCATCCTCATGGTTCCCAGGGTAACCTTAGAGGTCACTATAGCTCTAAGCTTTGGTACAATTCATGAACAAAACCCCCAGGTACCCTACAAACACTATCTTTTTACCCAGATTTAAAAAAAAAAAATTCTCTTTTGAACTCTAAATTATAAGGATTATGGGTTTGGTGTATGGTTGGTTGGTTGGGTTTTGGTTTTTGATTTTAGCTTGAAAATGACAGCATCACAGGAATAGACAAGCAGCCCATTAGACTAAGAAATGTGCTACAGTAGATGGTGGGTCGAGCAAGCAGAGCCCAGCCTCTGCTTACCTCCTCGTAGGCTCTGCATTGAAAGACAGACGGACTAGGTGAGGCTGAGTAGTGCACAATCATACTAAAGCTACTAGCCTGAAATCAGAATAAGACACAACTTAATATTTTTCAAGGAAGTTAAACAGCCTTTGAAATTACAGACTACGCAACTGAATAAAACAGATAATTCCAGAATATTCTGAATACATACAAAAGTCAAAAAAGTGGAGAATGGTCTACATTGATAATTCTGTAAAAGAGTAGGACCACTAGCATCACAGAACTTTGGTGTTACAGAAGGCTTGTTTCCTTGCTTTTGTGTGTGGGTTTACATGCCGGTCATGTGTACATGACCGTGGGTATGTGTATGGGAGTGTATATGTGGGTGTGTGTGCATTTGTGTGGGGTGGGTATGGTGTGTCAGTGTGTGAGGTTAGGTATGTAGCAATGAGCACATGTATGTGGAGGCCAGGATTTAATCTATCCAGTATCATCATTTTATCATTTACTACGTTTGAGTGTGTATACCATACCATGTGTGTGAAGATCAGAGAACAACTTGCAGACAGGGTTTCTCATTGAACCAAAAATTAATGGATTGGCTAGGCTATGAACTCCAGGATCCTGTCTCTGCCCCTCTGGCATTAGACATCTTACGCCACCACACCGGATTTTATGCAAGGGCCGGGGAGTCAAACTCATGTTTTCGTGACAGGCACTTTACAGCATACTGACTTTATTTTTTACCACATATGATTTATTAGTTCCCAGTCACAATAACATTACATGTTTGATAGCTCCAGGATTGTCCAGCCCACCACATCCAAGGACAGCTATGAATACAACACAACACAAAACAGTAAAAAAAAATTTGGTAACTTGGTTGCACCATGTGTATGAGCTTTGTGAATGGCAACTTTATGTCAGGATGTCAAAGGTTGGGCATACCAGGCAAACATGTTTCTCTCTCCCAGGAGAAGTCCTGAATTCAGAATACACTTATTTCACTGAGTTGAAATCCAGGCTTTTGGGAGCTAAGGACAGACTGTCTCATTTCTTTTTCAGATGCCACTGGCTGGCTGGCATTCTCTGTCTTTCCATTGATCACCTTCTCTAGTCTCAAAGCTCCCACTGCCTAGTTTCTCCTATAAAACACACACACACACACACACACACACACACACACACACCCCTACCCCACCAACCACTCCTACTTCTCAACCCCAGCCCTGTCAAATGCTGTTTGCTGAGCACCTGGAAAGCATAGTCAATGATCTGCATGACGTCTCTCAAAATTCTCATGATCAAGACTCTGCCTACAGTGATAGGCTGCTCACCCCTGGGGTCCTACATGAGTGGCACACACGGAAAACGTAGCACAATACTAATGACCTAGTAATGTATGCATATGCCGTTTGTTCATCCCTGTTATTTTCAAACTTTTTAACAGTAAAACTTAATACAAATTTGTATTTGTGCTTATGTGACTTGCAAACTACAGCATGGGTGTGGAAGTCAGAAGACAAGTGTCTACGAGGTGGGTGACTTAGGCCAGCAACCTTGGCAGCAGGCACCGTGCCTGCTGAGCTGTCTCACAGGCCCAACATGATAAAACTTTATTGAGAGCATTTATATCTAGGACCCCAATATTGGAGGTAAATCTACTTCATGTTAGTGCTTTCCTACTCATAAAATTATACGTTTATGATGTAAAAGATCAGATTCAATTAGGGGCTCGAGAGATGGCTCAGCGGTTAAGCCTGTTGGCTGCTCTTACAAGTGAACCCTGCTCAGTTCCCAGCAGCCATGTCAGGTGTCTCACAACCACCTGTAACTCCACCTCCAGGGGATCGGACTTCAACAGCTCCTGTCCGCACACACGCATCCCACATTCACCCCGCACCACGCACATGCACAAGCAAACCATGAGGAGAAAACCAGTAAACAGAACCCCTCCATGGCCTCTGTATCATCAGCTCCTGCTTCGAGATTCCTGCCCTGTTTGAGTTTCTGTCCTGCCTTCCTTCAGTGATGGACTGCAATGTGGAGTGTAAGCTGAATAAACCCTTCCTCTGCTAAAGTTGTTTTTGTCGTGTGTTTATTGTCACCATGAGCTCTTCTACCCGGCCTCTTTGTTCCCAGAAATAACGACTCTGAGATTTAATTATGTCTGAATAAATGCTTAGGCCATGAACTTGGCCTTGTTCCTCAACTAACTAGGAACCTATTTAACCCATTTATTCTATTTTATCTCTTCCACACAACTAGTTACCTCTCAAGTTTATGCAACGGTCTCCTCCATACTTCAGGGCAAATCTCCCATACTTGACTTTCCCAGATCGAGATTCATTCTCTGTCTCTCTCTCTCTCTCTCTCTCTCTCTCTCTCTCTCTCTCTCTCTCTCTCTCTCTCTCTCTCTCTCTCTCTCCTCTCCCCTCCCTCCCCTCTTTCTCTCTCTCCCTTCTCTCTCCTCTCTCCTCTTTCTTCCTCTCTCTCTCCCCCCTCTCTTCTCTCTCATCTCTCCTCTTTCTTCCCCCCTCTCTTCCCCCTCTCCTTGCTCCCTCCCTCCATCTCCTCTCCTCTCTCCCTCCCTCCCTCCATCTCCTCTCCTCTTCTACTCTCTCTTTTCTCTCTCCCCCTCCCTTCTCTCTCTCCCTTCCTCCCCTCCCTCCCCCCCTCTCTTTCTCCCCTTCTTCCCCCTCCCTCCTTCCCCCCTCTCTCTCTCCCCCTCCCCCCCTTCTCCTGGAACTCCTACCTCCTATTTTCTGCCTCAGCCCATTGGCCATAGGCTTTGACAGAAGATGCTTCCATATAGTTCACAAGAAATTGTCTCTACAGTTTATAGCAATAGAAAGCAAACTAAGACGATCTTCATGATGAAACCATCTTTTGCTGCTATGAACTGTTCTCTCTCCCAAGCAATGTTCCTTACTTTGTCTAATACTAATGCATCCTGTACTCCAGACTTGTTGACTTTAGCTTGTGTCAAGTTGACATGAAACTCGTCAGCACAACTGCCCCCGTGTCAGCCTGATGTCTCAGCATGGAGATGGCTGTCCTGGTCCATTTAGTGCTACTATTCCAAAAATACCTGAGACTGGGCAGTTTTTATAGAAAATTTGCTTTTGCATTTCTGGAGCTTGTCTGAAGTTTGATCTTATGGAGACTTTTCCTTAATTGAGGTTTCCTCCTCTCCGATGACTTACCTTGTGTCAAGTTGACAGACGTATAATTAACCAGTACAATTGACCCCTTGTCAGCCTGACCTACAAATACATCACCATTAAGTCACATCCTTTCTTCTCATTCATCCCCAAGACCTCACATTAAAAACACAATAACTTTAAAAGTACCCACAGACTTTACAAATTAAAATACATTTCAACTTCAGTCCCTTTAAAATATCAAGTAGCAGGGCCCAGCACTCAGAAGGCAGAGGCAGGTGGATCTTTGAGTTCAAAGTCAGGCTGGTCTACAGAGCAAGTTCCAGACAGCCAGGGCTACATAGAGAAACCCTATGTAACCAAAAATCCAAAAGTAAGTAGGTAGGTAGGTAGATAGACAGACAGACAGACAGACTGACTGACTGACTGACTGACTGACTGACTTGGGGCACAGTCGCAGATCAAGGCATAAGCACTCCAGCAGTGTACAATGCAATGCCCAATTTCTCAAGTCCACTTATTATCTGCGTTCCTCCAAGGGCCTTGGGTCACTCCTCTGGCTCTGCGCTCTGCAGCACACACTGATTTCTAGGCTGAAGAGGGTGCCACTCACTCTTGCACAGCTGCTGCCGTTCTAGGTGGTTAGCCCATGGTGCTGGCACCCCTGCCATGCTAGGGTCTTCTGCTGCGACTGGGCTGTACTTTCATCCATAGCCTGTCCTGGGCTCCATTCATGATGCCAAGCCTCAGCTGCTCTCCGTGACCCTCTGTGCCTTCAACCCCACCACCTGTGAGACTCGAGCATCTTTGCTGCATGCGTGAGGTACAGCCTTGCAACACTGCTTCTCTGTGCTGACCCCGAGGAGACACTGTCCAGAAGATTTCACCTCAACAACACGAGTCTCTTCTTAGTCACAGCTGTTTCCTCAGCCCCAGCTAACCAGCACCCATTGTCCCAGCAAGGTGAAGGATTTAGTTTAGAAGTGCTGGCCTCTTGTTAACCACAGCTGACTCTTCAGCTCCAGCTGACCAGATTCTTCACACAAGAACCCGGTAGAGTCTAAAACTTCACAAGTCAGAACTCCACCATCTGCACTGCTCTCAACATCTTTCTCTTCCAAGCTGCTACAGAGCAGCCCACTGAGCTCTCAGCACTCAATGGCTTTTCTAACCCAAAGTTTCAAAGTCCTACAATCCTCCCCAAACAGCAGTATCTCACTATCCTGCTACCAACTTGTCTTAGTCAGGGATCTATTCCTGTAATAAAACACCGGGACCAAAAAGCAAATTAGCTTGGAGAGGGTTGATCTGGCTTACACGTCCACGCCCCTCTCCATCATTGAAGGAAGTCAGGACAGGAACTCAAGCAGGGCAGGGCCTTGGCCCAGGAGCTGATGCAGAGGTCATGGAGGGCACTGCCTACTGGTTTGTTTTTGATGTTGAAAACAACTGCTTTCTTAGAACCCAGGACTTCCAGCCCAGGGCTGGCACCACTTATCATGGGCTGGGCCCTGCACCATCATTCACTAAGAAAATGTCCCACAGACTCGACTCCAGCCAGATCGTACAGAGGCATTTTCCTTATGGTTCCCTCCTCCGGCATGAGTCTAGCTTGTGTCAAGTTGACACAAAGCTAGCCAGCACATATGGATCCATCATGAGGGCTGTTCCAGTTTACCTTCTGTTGCTGTGATAAAAATCATGATAAAAACATGGGAGGGGAAGGGGGTTATGTCACCTTATAGTTTGTAGCCCATCATTAAAGTCGGGGCAAGAAAAGGCAGGCGCCTGGAAGCAGGGTCTGATACAGAAACCATGAGACACAGAGACTAAAAGTTACTTCTTTAAGTAGATCAGAAGTTTGATAAAGCTATAGCCAGACTGAAAAGGAAAACACAATTTAGCAGCATTGGGGGAATTAGAGGACAAACGCCACTGAAATTTAAGTGACAAGAAAAATATTAAAAACTTTCCCTAATAAATCACACAGTTTAAACGACAAGATTCCTTCAAAGACACAGATTGACAGAACTATTTCCAGAAGAAATCAATTCTTTGCTGAAGTAACAAGATTTTTTTTTTTTAAGTGCTAGGTGCAAACTAGGGAGATGGCTGTGTGGATAAAGTGCTTGGCACAAGAGTTTGAAACCCTGAGTTCAGATCCTCAGTCCCCACATGATATGGTAACACTTCCGCATTCCAGACAGGAGAATCCCAGCAAGCTTTGGGAGCGTCTAGCTGGGCACATGCACTGGCCAGACAAGAGCCCCTGCCTCAGACAAGGTGGTAGAAGGGGACGGACACCCAAGGCTGTCCTTGGACCTCCACATGTCTCCTGGTCACCCACACAAAAGAAAGAAAGGGAGGCGAGAAAGAAGGAGGGAAGGATTAGCTAGGCGGTGTGGTATACTCATAATCCCAGTACTTGCGTGCAGGAGGCAAAAGGATGCTGATTTCAAAGCCAATCTGGACAACATCTCAAGATGCTGAACCGAGCAAAACAATATAAAAAGAAACAAAGAGAAGAAAAGAAACCATTGGATGTGGCGCTCATGCCTTCAATCAACACTCAGGAGGCAGAGGGAGCTGGATCTCTGAGTTAGAGGTCAGCCTGTTCTAGTTAATGAGTTCCAGGATATCCAGGGCTACACAATACAGAAGTGTTGTCTCAAACAAACAAGAAAGCAAACAAACCAACAAAAAAGAGAAAGAAATGACAGAACAGCGGGGCCATAAATATCAGCTCTTATGTGTCTGTGCACCAGCAAGAAGTTTTAACAAATTCACTGTAGCAGCAAACACAAACAAGACTAGTTACTAACCGTGTGGTTAAGCAGTGGAATTTCCAGCCCAGCTCCAGACCTTAAGGGAGGAGATTGGTGTCAGTCACCAATGGCCAATGACTTAATGTCCATATCTACTCAGTAGAACCTCCGTAAAAAACACTACACAGGTGTCTCTAGATCCGGTGAATGTAAGAATTGTCAGTAAAAAAATTACACGAAAGCCATATATACAGCTAACCAGATAGAAATTAATTTCCTAGCTATTGCTGGTTTCTCGGGAAAAGCGGGGCTCAGGTAAACAGGAAATACCTCAAGCAAAGGGTTGCACCAGCATCACGTCCAACAAGAGACTGGTTGAGAGAGCTGCCGCAAGCAAGGCCTTTAAAGTGGGAAACGGATGGAGAACGAAGGAGCAGAAAAGAGTGTTCCAGGCTATCCTCTGCCTTTCAAAGACGGCATCTGCACACAGGCAAGTCCGCCACACTGCAGCACTCAAGCTGGCCTGGGCTCCAGCTGCTTAAACAGCCCTGCTGTGACCATTCACGTTTGGCGGTGGCCTCTGCATCACTCCGTCCTTCCAAAATGGTTGAGCCACACATTAGTAAGCTGAGGCCTACAGTCCCGGCTTTGCCCGGGGGTTTTCTGGCCTCTGGGCCCCCTGCAGAGAATGAAATTTGAACTAATTGCTCACCAGGGCTATTGGGGGTGGGAGGGTTCATTGACAGTGTCAATCCATTCCTTCTGGAACGAGCGCCCTCTATTGGTACCACGCTCCTAGCATCCTAGAATTTTCTCAACACATTGCCCTCTGTGCTGACTTAAAAAACAAACAACAAACCCAAAAACACCAAAGCAAAACAACAACAACAACAACAGCGACAACAACAACAAAAACTATTATCTAGTTTCTGTTTCCACTTGTCCTATGCTAATTAAAAATACATAGAGTGTCATCGGAATCCAGGCAAGAACTTTATTCAAAACGTCAGAAACAGAAATCGTCTGTCCAAAGTTCTTAGGAGGGGTTAGGAGAATCTGATATCTAGGGGGACTTTCTTTGGCGGCCCAGGTGCTCCCCGACTGGTGGACACATTCTTGAAACCGGAGGGCTGAGTGTAAACATCCAACCATGACAATATTTAGAGAAGAAATGTTTAGAAGAGAAATGTTTAGGGTCACTTTCCTGATGTGGAACAGCTCCAGGTTGTGTATTAAACAACCTCCTTAGTAGCATGCTACAAACCGACCTTCCAGTACTCTGTTTCCATAGCTACTGCTCTTTACTGCTCTCAGAGTGAGCGTATTTTACAATCTCTTCCAGTATCAGGAAGCATAGCTTACTCAGGCTGAGGGTCTTACCTAGCCACTGGTCAGACTCTTGTGGACTAACGTCATTTCTTTCTTTTATTAGGAAAACCTCATAGCTGGGAGGTGACTTGGTAAGAACTCTTGCTCTATAAACATGAAGGACTGAGTATGAATTCTCAGTACCATGCAAAAGGCTGAGCATGGCTTCATCTAAACCCAGCATTAGAGGGGAGAGGTGAATGGATTTCAAGAGGTTGTTGGCTTGCCAGCTTCCTGTTCAGTGACAGACCTTGTTTCAAAACAATGAGTTGGAGAGTAAAAAGAGAGCACTTCTTCTATCTCTTGTATTCTGTTGGTGATGCTTACATCTATAATTCCTGACCTCTTTCCTAGGTTTTCTATTTCAACGGTTGCCTCCATTTCTGTTTTCTATATTAGTTGTACTTCCAATTTTAGGTCTTGGACTGCTTGATTCAATTCCTTCACCTGTCTGCGTTTTCCTTTATTTCTTTAAGGGATTTATTTGTATCCTCTTTAAGAGCTTCTACCTGTTTACATATGTTTTCCTATTTATCTCACTGAGTTATTTATATCCTCTTTGAAGGACTCTACTATCTTCATGAGATAGGAGTTTAGGTCAGCTTCCTGATTTTCAGGTATGTTGGTGTATCCAGGGCTTGCTGTGGTTGAAGAACGGAGTTCTAATGATGTCGAAGTATATTGGCTTCTGTTTCCTATGGTCTTGTGCTTGCCTCTTGCCATCTGCTTATCCCTGGTGTTTTCTGGTCTGGGTATCTCTGTCTAGAGCCTGCCTCTTATGACTTTGGGTTGCTTCAGGTCTTCTAGTAGGCCTGTGGCCCTGGAAGTATCAGACCTTGTGTAGGGCCACCAGATTGTGGGGTCTTCAGAGGGGCATGTACTCTGGTGACCTGTTGCCCTGGCCTTAGTGTTTCTTCTGGGAGACTTTCTGAAAGGCCTTCAAACTGTGTGGCCTTCAGAGGGGCAGAATAATTGCTGATATCTTGCCCTAGCTGCAGTAGATCTCTTGGGAGGCCTTCAGACTATTTAACCATCAGAGGAGCAGTCCAGCAGTCATCCTCTGTGTAGCTATTCTCCTGGGAAGCCTGTGGACTGTGGGGTCTGTTGACCTGTGTGCATCAGAACTCCAGGGAGGCTTTCAAACTTTTGGGTCAGTTACCTTGCTTGTGTAGGAGGTCTTTAGACTGCAGTGTCAGTCGTTCAGTTGCCCAGCATGCAGCAGAACTCCTGGGATGCCTTCAGGCTGTGGTGTCCTTGGGGGAGCAGACAAGCTGGTGATCTGCCCCAGCAGAAGGCTGACTTTTGGATTTTTAAAGATAAAATAAGTGTAAATTTTCAACCTTATTTTGTGCAGTTAAATTTTTCAAAAACTCAGAGTGGTACACAGTGTCAAATCTAACACTTTAATACTGATATTGTAAGTATTTTATTTAATATTTTGGGAAGTAATTGCCCCGAAACAAACTCAAGAAGATACTATTTTTCTAATATAATCATTTTTACCATGGTAGCCAGAAAAGAAAGAGATGCTTATTACTTTACAATGTTGTTTGTTACTTTATGTATAAGGGTTTTCAGCCTACATATAGGTCCAGATGCCACATCCCTGTATGATAGCCGGAGCAGGCCCTAAGAGGTTGTCCAATGCCCTGGAACTAGAGTTGCTCCATTGTGGACCAGCATATGGTTGCTGGGAATGGAGCATGGACCGTCTGGAAGAGCAGCTATTAATCTTAAGCTCTACACCATCTCTCCAGCCCCAATAGTTGTTTTATTCATTTTTGATATTCTGACCTGAGTAGGATAAAATCTTAAAGTAGTTTCAATTTTCACTCCCCTAATTGCTAAGAATTTTAAACACTTTAAAACTATTTCTTAGTAAGAGAAAGTGGGAAGATCCTTGAACTCATTGTCACAGGCAGAAATTTCCTAAACAGAACTCCAATGGCTCAGGCTCTAAGATCAAGAATTGGCAAAGGACATAGGAAAAGGAGATAGCCAATAAGACAAATCAGCATCCTACAGATTTGGAAAAACCCTCACTAACCCCACATCTGATAGAGGACTAATATCCAAAATATATAAAGAACTCAAGAAGCTTACCACCAAAAAACAAACAAACAAAAAAAAAAACCAAAACAAACAAACAAAAAAAAAATCAAGAAATGGGGTATAGAACTAAACCAAGAATTCACAATAGAGGAATCTGGAATGGCTGAGAAGCACCTAAAGAAATGTTCACACTCCTTAGGGATCAGAGAAATGCAAATCAAAACGACCCTGAGATCCACCTCACACCAGTCAGAATGGCTAAGATCAAAACCTCAGGTGACAACACATGTTGGCAAGGATGTGGAGAAAGAGGAACACTCCTCCATTGCTGGTGGTAACTGGTACAACAGGAAATTGGAAATAGACCTACCTAAAGACCCAGAAATACCACTCTTGGGAATATACACCAAAGAGTCCCACAAAGATGCCACAGGGGCACATGTTCCACTATGTTCATAGTGGCTTATTTGTGATAACCAGAAGCTGGAAACAACACAGATGTCCCAGGACAGAAGAATGGATACAGAAAATGTGGTTCATTTACACAATGGAATACTACTCAGCTGTTAAGAATGAGGACATCCTGAGTTTTGCAGGCAAATGAATGGAACTAAAAAATGTCATTATGAGTGAGGTAACTCAGACCCAAAAGCACACGCATGGTATGTTCTCACTAATAAGTGGATATTAGCTAAAAAAAATAAAGATTACCCAAGATATAGTCCACAGAACTCAAAAATGCCAACAGGCTGAAGGGCTCAAGTGAGGATGCCTCAGTCCTTCTTGTGAGGGAAAAGAAAGCAACCACAAGGCGGGGAGGGAGAGAGGGACAGGGGGAGGAAAGGAGATGGGGGTGGGGAAGGAGGAGTACATGATCTGGTATTGGGTGGGGGGAAAGGACCGAAGGCCTGAGGGACAGCAGAAAGAATGTAAACAGGCAACCAAGAGAGAAAAGAGGTTGGGAGGACCCTCCAGAGTGTACCAGAGGCCTGGGAAGTGAGAGTTTCTCAGGACTCAAAGCGGGGGACCCTAGATGAAAGTCCCTGCAGTGGGGAGAGGGGACTTGTAGAGCCCACCTCCAGGAGAAAGACAGGGCATCAAGTGAGGGATGGGGTTGCTATCCCACAGTCAAACTCTCACCCATAACTCTTACTGTCTGAAAGAAATGCAGGGATGGAAATGGAGACGAGCCTGAGGAAAAGACAGTCCCAAAGTGGGATACAGCTCAAGGGGAGGCCCCAAGACCTGACACCATTACTGAAGCTATGGGGCATTCATAAAAAGGGACCTACCATGACTGCTCTCCAAAAGACCCAACAAGCAGCTGAAAGAGTCAGATGCAGATATTTGCACCCAACCAATGAACAGAAGCTGTGACCCCTCTGGTTGAATTAGGGAAAAGCTGGAGGAAGCTGAGGAGGAGGGCAACCCTATAGGAGGACGAGCAGTCTCAATTAACCTGGAGCCCTGAGATCTCTCAGACACTGGATCACCAACCAGGCAGCAGGCACCAGCTGAGATGAGGCCCCTGACACACACACAGCAGAGGACTCCCTGGTCTGGGTTCAGTCAGAGAAGCTGCACCTAATGCTCAAAAGACTGGAGACTCCAGGAAGTTCAGAAGTCTGCTGGGGTGGGTGGGGTAGGGACATCCTTGTGGAGATGGGGGGAGTGCGGGGGGGGCAGGGAGGAGGTATGGGATGTGGAACTCTGGGCGGGGGTGGTGGGAGGGACAGGGAGGAAAATAAAATCTGGAGTTTAAAAATAAATAAAAAATTGTTTCTTAGTCATTTTTAGCTCTCTTTTGAGAAGTCTCTGTTTAGATCTTAATTCATTTTCCAATTGGGTCATTTATTTGTTTGTTTGTTTGTTTGTTTGTTTTTGAGTGTTTTTTAAAAGATTGGATATTAATCCTCTGTCAGACATATGGGTAATAAATATCCCCTCCTACTTGGTAGCCTCTCTACTCTTTAGTTGGTGTCCTGTCCTGTAAAACTCTTAAGTTTTGTGAGGTCTGACTTGTCAATTGTTGACCTTGCATCCTGGGCAAGTGGAGTCTTCTTCAGAAAGTCATTTCCTATGGCTATATCTTGTGTGTAGGGAATTACTTATCACCCCAGCCCCACCCACACACACACAAGGTTTCACATTGAGATTTTGATCCATATTGAGTTAGTTTTTTGAAAGGGGATAGATATGGCTCTATTTTTTTCTTCTGCATATGAACATCCAGTTTTCTCAGGAAAGTCCCCATGTGTATTTTAGTATCGTTTTGAAATTCTAGGTATATTTACTTTCAGATACTTATGCCTGGGTCCTCCATTTTCTTCCATTAGTCAGCACGTCTACTTTAGTGTCAGTACCATGCTGACTTAATTACCATAGTTCTGGAATATCTTGAAATCTGGGGTAGTAATTCCTCCAGCATTATTCTTTTTTGCTCACTATGGCTTTGACTATCTGCAGTCTTTCATGTTTCCATACAGATTTTAGAATATTTTTAAACACTTATTTGAAGAACATTGTGGGGATTTTTATTTGAATTGCATTGAATCTGTAAACTGTTTTGTATACGGTTAGTTTTACAATGTTTTTTTTTCTTAAACCATGCACATAGGAGGCCTTTCCTTTTTCTAGAGTCTTCACCAAGATTTTTTTTTCTTCAGAGATATAAAGATTTATCATAGTGCTCTGACCTTTTTGGTTAGATCTCTCTCTCTCTCTCTCTCTCTCTCTCTCTCTCTCTCTCTCTCTCTCTCTCTCTCTGTGTGTGTGTGTGTGTGTGTGTATCTGTAACTGTATTTGTATCTATGTATGTACATGCATATGTATGTATAGAAACATATATATGGTTCATCTGTTTCTCAGAGTGTTCTTGTGTATAGAAAGTGTACTGATTTTTTTCCCTTCCATGTTGTGAAATTGCTGCTACTATCTAGAAATTTTATGGCGGACTTTTTGGAATCTCTTATGTATATTATCACATCTGCAAACAGAAATGTGACATTTTCTTTTCCTATTTGAGTCTTTTAACTTCTTCCTCTTTTACTATCGTAGCTAGTGCTTCAGACTCTGTATTGAAAAGGGGTGGGGGAGAGTGGACAGCCCTGTTTTATTTTCTCCATTTCAGATGATGCTGGCTGTAAGCTTGTCATATTGCCTTTATTATGATGAGCTAAGTTTCCCCACTCCTATTTTCTCTAGGGCTTTTATTGGGTTGGCATTGGATCTTGTCAAAAGTTATTCTACATCAATTCAGATGATCTTGTGTTTCCTTAAACCTATTTATATGATTTATTACATTTATTGGCTCCTGTATGTTGAACTTTTTCTGAATCTCTAGAATAACAAAACTTCATTTTGGTGAGTGATCACTTTAATATGAGTGTATTCAGTTCGTGAGGGTCAAATTGGGGATTTGTTCTATATATGTTCATAAGAGATGTTGGCCTGTACTTTAACTTCATTTCCTTTTCCTTCCCTTTCCTTCTTTTTGTGTTGTTACTTTGCTGCAGGTTTAAAATAGCACTGGTTCCATAGGAGTTTGAAAATGCTCCTTCAGTTTTTTACTTATTTATTTTTTGGATATTTTTATTTACATTTCAAATGTTATTCTCTTTTCTGGTTTCCCCTCCATAAACCCTCTATCCAATTTCCACTCCCCCTTCTTCTATGAAAGTATTCCTCCACCCATCCACTCATCCCTTCTTGCCTCCCCTCCCTGACATTCCACGACACTGGGGGAATCTAGGCTTCTCCTTCCATTGGTGCCCAACAAAGCCATCCTCTGCTACATATGAAGCTGGAGCCATGCATCTGTCCATGTGTACTCTTTGGATGGTGGTTTAATTCCTGGGAGCTCTGGTTGGTTGGTATTGTTGTTCGTATGATGTTGCAAACCCCTTTAGCTCTTTCAATCGTTTAACTCCTGCAATGGGGACCCCATTCTCAGTTCAATGTTTGGCTACGAGCATTTGCCTCTGTATCTGTCATGCTCTAGCAGAGCCTCTCAGGAGACAGCTATATCAGATTCCTGTCAGCATGCACTTCTAGGCATCAACAATATTGTCTGGGTTTGGTGGCTGTATGTATCTGGGCTGAATCTCCAGGTAGGGCAGGCTCTGAGTGGCCGTTCCTATAGTCTCTACTCCAAACTTTGTCTCCATATAGCCTTCTATGAATATTTTTGTGTCCCCTTCTAAGAAGGACTGGAGTATCCACACTTAGGTCATCCTTCTTCTCAAGCTTCATTTGGTCTGTGGATTATATCTTGGGTAATCCAAGCTTTGGGACTAATATACACTCATCAGTGAGTACATACATGGGTGTTCTTTTGTGACTGGGTTACCTCACTCAGGATGATATTTTCTAGTTCCATCCATTGGCCTATGAATTTCATGAATTCATTGTTTTTAATAGCTGAGTAGTACTCCATGGTGTAGATGTACCACATTTTCTGTATCCATTCCTCTGTTGAAGGGCATCTGGGTTCTCTCCAGCTTCTGCCAATAATAAATAAGACTGCTATGAACATTAGTGGAGCACGTGTCTTTGTTATATGTTGGGGCATCTTTTGAGTATATGCCCAGGAGAGGTATAGCTGGGTCCTCAGGTAGTATGATGTCTAATTTTCTGAGGAACCTCCAGACTGATTTCCAGAGTGCTTGTACCAGGTTGTAATCCCACAAAAAATGGGATCCACATCCTCACCAGCATCTGTTGATCTTAGCCATTCTGACTGGTATGAGGTAGAATCTCAGGGTTATTTTGATTTACATTTCCCTGAGGACTAAGGATGGTGAACATTTCTTTAGGTACTTCTCAGCGAATCGATATTCCTCAGTTGAGAACTCTTTGTTTAGCTCTGTACCGCATTTTTTAAAAAAGATTTATTAATAATAAGTATACTGTAGCTGTTTTCAGACACACCAGAAGAGGGCATCAGATCTCATTACAGATGGTTGTGAGCCACCGTGTGGTTGCTGGGATTTGAACTCAGGACCTCTGGAAGAGCAGTCAGTGCTCTTAACCACTGAGCCATCTCTCCAGCCCTGTACTGCATTTTTAATAGGGTTATTTGGCTCTCTGGAGTCTAACTTCTTGAGTTCTTTGTATATTTTGGATATTAACCCTCTATCAGATGTAGGATTGGCAAAGATCTTTTCCCAATATGTTGGTTACCATTTTGTCCTAATGACAGTGTCCTTTGCCTTACAGAAGCTTTGAAGTTTTATGAGGTCCCGTTTGTCGATTCTTGATCTTACAGCATAAGCCATTGGTGTTTTATTCCGGAAATTTTCCCCAGTGCCCATGTGTTTGAGACTCCTCCCCACTTTTTCTTCTATTAGTTTGAGTGTATCTGGTTTGATGTGGAGGTCCTTGATCCACTTGGACTTAAGCTTTGTACAGTTGATAAGCATGGATCGATCTGCATTCTTCTATATGCTGACCTCCAGTTGAACCAGCACCATTTGTTGAAAATGCTATCTTTTTTCCATTGGATGGTTTTGGCTCCTTTGTCAAAGATCAAGTGACCATAGGTGTGTGGGTTCATTTCTGGGTCTTCAATTCTATGCCACTGGACTACCTGTCTGTCTCTGTACCAATACCATGCAGTTTTTATCACTATTGCTCTGTAATACTGCTTGAGTTCAGGGATAGTGATTCCCCCTGAAGTCCTTTTATTGTTGAGGATAGTTTTAGCTATCCTGGGTTTTTTGTTATTCCAGATGAATTTGCAAATTGTTCTGTCTAACTCTTTGAAGAATTGGATTGGTATTTTGATGGGGATTGCATTGAATCTGTAGATCGCTTTTGGTAAAATGGCCATTTTTACTATATTAATCCTACCAATCCATGAGCATGGGAGATCTTTCCATCTTCTGAGGTCTTCAATTTCTTTCTTCAGAGACTTGAAGTTCTTGTCATACAGATCTGTCACTTGCTTGGTTAGAGTCACACCGAGGTATTTTATGTTATTTGTGACTATTGTGAAGGGTGTCGTTTCCCTAATTTCTTTCTCAGCCTGTTTATCCTTTGAGTAGAGGAAGGCTACTGATTCATCTGAGTTAATTTTTTTTATCCTGCCACTTTGCTGAAGTTATTTATCAGGCTTAGTAGTTCTCTGGTAGAACTTTTGGGGTCACTTAAATATACTATCATATCATCTGTAAATAATGATATTTTGACTTCTTTGTTTTCGATTTGTATCCCTTTGACCTCCTTTTGTTGTCTGATTGTTCTGGCTAGGACTTTGAGTAGGGTATTTAATAGGTAGCGGGAGAGAGGGCAGCCTTTTCTAGTCCCTGATTGTAGTGGATTTGCTTCAAGGTTCCACCATTTAGTTTGATGGTGGTTACTGGTTTGTTATGTAATGCTTTTACTATGTTTAGGTATGGGCCTTGAGTTCCTGATCTTTCCAGGACTTTTATCATGAAGGGATGTTGAATTTTTTCAAATGCTTTCTCAGTATCTAATGAAATGTTCATGTGGTTTTTTCCTTTGCGTTTGTTTATATAGTAGATTATGTTGATTGATTTCCATATATTGAACCATCCCTGTCTGTATCCCTGGGATGAAGCCTACTTGATCATAATGGATGATCGTTTTGACATGTTCTTGGATTTGGTTTGCAAGAATTTTATTGAGTATTTTTGCGTCGATATTTATAAGGTAAATTGGTCTGAAGTTCTCTTTCTTTGTTGGGTCTTTGTGTGGTTTAGGTATAAGAATAATTGTGGCTTCATAGAAGGAATTGGGTAGTGTTCCTTCTGTTTCTATATTGTGGAATAGTTTGAACAGTATTGGTATGAGGTCTTTTATGAAGATCTGATAGAATTCTGCACTAAACCCATTTGTCATTGGCTTTCTTTGGTTGGGAGACTTTTAATAACTGCTTCTATTTCTTTAGGAGTCATGGGACTGTTTAGATGTTTTATCTGATCCTGATTTAACTTTGGTACCTAGTATCTGTCTAGGAAATTGTGCATTTCATCCTGGTTTTCCAGTTTTGGTAAATATAGACTTTTGTAGTAGGATCTGATGATTTTTTGAGTTTCTTCAGATTCTCTTATTATGTCTCCCTTTTATTTCTGATTTTGTTAATTTGGATACTCTCTCTGTGCCCTCTGGTTAGTCTGGCTAAGGGTTTATTCATCTTGTTGATTTTCTCAAAGAACCAGCTCCTGGTTTTGTTGATTCTTTGTATAGTCCTTTTTGTTTCTACTTTGCAGATTTCAGCCCTGAGTTTGATTATTTCCTGTCCTCTACTCCTCTTGTGTATATTTGCTTCTTCTTGTTCTAGAGCTTTTAGGTGTGCTGTCAAGCTGCTAATGTATGCTCTCTCCTGTTTCTTTTTGGAGGCACTCAAAGCTATGGGTTTTCCTCTTAGCACTGCCTTCATTGTGTCCCATAAGTTTGTGTATGTTGTATCTTCATTTTCATTAAATTCTAAAATGTCTTTAATTTCTTTCTTTATTTCTTCATTTACCAAGTTATCATTGAGTAGAGTGTTGTTCAATTTCCATGTATATGTGGGCTTTCTGTCATTATTGTTGTTATTGAAGACCAGCCTTAATCCGTGGTTATCTGATAGGATGCATGGGATTATTGCTATCTTCTTGTACCTGTTGAGGCCTGTTTAGTGGCCAATTATATGGTCAATTCTGGAGAAGGTACAATAAGATCCTGAGAAGAAGGGATAGCCTTTTGTTTTAGGGTGAAATGTTCTCTAATTATCTGTTAGAACCATTGGTTCATAACTTCTATTAGTTTCCCTATGTCTCTATTTAGTTTCTGTTTCCATGATCTGTCCATTGATGAGAGTGGGGTGTTGAAATCTCCTACTATTATTGTGTGAGGTGAAATGTGTGCTTTGAGCTTTAGTAAAGTTTCTTTTATGAATGTAGGTGCCCTTGCATTTGAAGCAAAAATATTCGGATTGAGAGTTCATCCTGGTGTATTTTTGCTTTGATGAATATGAAGTGTCCTTCCTTATCTTTTTTGAAAGCTTTTGGTTGAAAGTCAATTTTATTCGATATTAGAATGGCTACTGCAGGTCGTTTCTTCAGACCATTGCTTGGAAAGTTGTTTTCCAGCCTTTTACTCTAAGGTAATATCTGTCTTTGTCACTGAGGTGTGTTTCCTGTAGGCAGCAAAATGCTGGGTTCTCTTTACATATCCAGTCTGTTAGTCTATGTCTTTTTATTCGGGAATTGAGTCCATTGATGTTAAGGAACAGTGATTGTTGTTTCCTGTTACTTTTGTTGTTAGGTGGAATTATGTTAGTGTGGCTCTCTTCTTTTGGGTTTGTTGCCAGAAAATTACTTTCTTGCTTTTTCTAAGATGTAGTTTCCTTTCTTGTGTTGAAGTTTTCCATCTATTACTCTTTTTAGGGCTGAATTTGTTGAAAGATACTGTGTAAATTTGGTTTTGTCATGGAATATCTTGGTTTCTCCATCTATGTTAATTGAGAGTTTTGCAGGATACAGTAACCTGGGCTGGAATTTGTGTTCTCAGGGTCTGTATGACATCTGTACAGGATCTTCTGGCTTTCATATTCTGTGGTGAGAAGTCTGGTGTAATTCTGATAGGTCTGTCTTTATATGTTACTTGACCTTTTTTCCTTACTGCTTTTAATATTATTTCTTTGTTTTGTGCATTTGGTGTTTTGACTATTATGTGACAGGAGGAATTTCTCTTCTGGTCCAATCTATTTGGAGTTTTGTAGGCTTCTTGTATATTTATGGGCATCTCTTTCCTTAGTTTAGAGAAGTTTTCTTCTATAATTTTGTTGAAAGTATTTACAGGCCTTTTACTTTGTGAATCTTTGCTCTCTTCTATACCAATTTTCCTTAGGTTTGATCTTCTCATTATGTCCTGATTTCCTGGATGTTATGGGTTAGGATCTTTCTGCATTTTACATTTTCTTTGACTGTTGTGTCAATGTTTTCTATGGTATCTTCTGCCCTTGAGATTCTCTCTTCTATCTCTTGCATTCTGTTGGCAATGCTTGCATCTATGACTTCTGATCCCTTTCCTAGGTTTTCTATCTCCCGGGTTGTCTCCTTTTGTGATTACTTTATAGTTTCTATTTCTATTTTTAGAAACTGGATGTTCAATTTCCTCACCTGTTTAGTCGTGTTTCCTATAATTCTTTAAGGGATTTTTGTGTTTCCTCTTTAAGGGGTTCTACTTGTTTACCTGTGCTGTCCTGTACTTCAAGTGAGTTACTTATGTCCTTCTTAAGGTCCTCTCTCATCATCGTGGGATGTGATTTTAAATCCAAATCTTGCTTTTCTGGTGTGTTGGAATATGCAGTATTTGCTTTGGTGGGAGTTCTTGCCTCTGATGATGCCAAGTAGCCTTGGTTTCTGTTGCTTATGTTCCTGTGCTTGCCTCTTGCCACCTGGTTATCTCTGGTGTTAGCTGGCCTTGCTGTCTTTGTCAGTGGCTTGACCTTCCTGTAAGCCTGTGTGTCAGCACTCCTGGAGACTGGCTTTCTCCCTGTGGGATCTGGGTATGGAGAGCTGTGGGACTGGGTCAGCTCTGGGTGCAGTCAGAAACTGGAAAGATCCTGTCCCAGAGTGCTCCTAAGTTCCTGTGTCCTGAGGGCTCCATGAGGGTCCCTCATTGCAGAAGTGGTGGTCTTACCTCTCCTCTTAGTTGTGTCAGCACTCCTGGAGACTGCATCTCTGGGTACAGGCAGAGACTGGAAAGATCCTGCCCCTGACTGCTCCTAAGTTCCTGTGTCCAGAGGGCTCCATGCTGGTTTCTCTTGGGCCTGGAATGTGAGCAGAAGTGGTATTCTCTCCTGTTCTCTCAGTATTACCGGCACTTCTGAGAGTCCAGCTCTCTCCCCACATGATCTTTATACAGAGAGCTGTGGGACTGGGACAGTTCTGGGCAAACGCCTGGTTTTTATTTCTAAAAGTTAATTTAGGAAATATTGCTTGTAGACCTTTCAAGAGTCTGGTAGAAAACTGCTGAGAATCCTTGGCTTTAAAAATAATCAATAAATTTCATTTTCTTCCTGGCTACTTAGTTCCCAAAAATAATGATTCTGAAACTAATTATTTATTTTTAAATGTGTAGGTCATAAGCTTTGCCTCATCCCTGACAAAGTTTTGACTTACTTAATCCATTTAAACTATTCTACATGGTTAGTTTACCTTTCCTTTACTCCTGGCCATTTCATCCTCAGCATCTAGCTTCCCAGCATCTAGCTTGAATCTCTTCTTTATATTTCTCCTATTTCCCAGATTTCTCTCTCTTCCTGCCATTGTCTCGTTTCCTAGGTCCTGTCTCAACTCATTGGCCGAGGCATTTTTATTGACAGGTGATGATTGTAAGAGATTCTTTCTATACAGGGTTCTTTTTTAAAAATTTATTTTATGTATATGAATATACTGTAGATGTCTTCAGACACACCAGAAGAGGGCATTGGATCCCATTACAAATGGTTGTGAGCCATCATGTGGTTGCTGGGAATGAACTCAGGACCTCTGGAAGAGCAATAACTGCTCTTAACCCCTGAGCCATCTCTCTAGCCCAACAGGGCTCTTTTTATACTAGAGATTTATTGCTTTAATTTTCTTATTTATTATGATCTGTTTAGGTTTTCATCTCTTGGTTTAACTTAGGTAGCTTGAATGAATCCAGAAATTCATTCACTTCTTACAGAAGTATACATTTAAAAGGATTCCTTTATGATATGAATTTGTTTGGTGCTTGATGTGAACTCTAATTCTGATAATTTGGGCCATCTCTGGTGAGTTGAGCCAAGGATCTTTTGATATTGTTTATCTTGTCAAAGAACCAGATCTTATATTTATTATTTCTTTGTATTGTTTTATTTCTATCAATTTCCACTGTAATTTTTATTTTTCCTCACTATATTCTGTATATAAGTTTGTTCTGTTTGACATCACACCCCTCTTGCATTGCAACCTTGAATCATTTATTTGTGGTGTTTCAGGCTTTTTAATGTACAAGTACAGAGCTGTAAACATCTCTTTTAGGACTGCTTTTTATGGGTTCCAGATCTATTGTTGCATTTCGGTTTCACTTGATTCTAGAAACTTAAAAAACTGTCTTAATTTCTTCTTTGGTTTGATCATCACTCAGTAATGCATTGTTTATGTGTTTCCTGAGACAGGCTCTGTGTGACCACCCTGACTATCCTGCACCTCACTTTGTAGACCAGGCTGGCCTCGAACTCAAAGAGACCCACCTGCCTCTAACTTGTGAGGCTGGGATTAAAGGTGTGTGCCAGCACCAAATTGTCCTGCATTTTTGTATGACTACTTATTCACTTGTTTATTTTAAGCTTTATAGCTTTGTGATTCCAGTAAGATATAGGTAGTAATTTTATTTTTTCTGTATTAGTCAAGAGTTTATTTACCAGAATATAGTCTGTTTTAGAGGGGCTTCTGAGTAGTATATATATTCTTGGTATTAAGGTAGAATATTCTCTAGATATGATATATATATATATATATATCACGTGTGTGTGTGTGTGTGTGTGTGTGTGTGTGTGTGATGTATGATGCCATTTAGTCATTAAGTTTCTTTATTTTTTCCAGATGACCAATTAGAGAAAGTGGGGCATTAAAATCTATTATTATTGAGTTGGATTTCTTCTATGTCTATAATCCTAGTAGTTAGCTTTTTATGAAATTGGATGCACCAGATTTTGGTGCATATTGCTTAGCATTAAAATATCTTTTGATTAACTGTTCCCATCATTAAAATAAGTTCCTTCTTATAAGTTCTGATTCATTTTAGTGTGAAATTTATTTTGTCAAATATTAGAAGAGTGTCAACTTTTTTCTTCCTGTTCCTGACTGCTTTGTCCATATTTTCACTTAGAGATGCTGTCTGGCTTCAATGCTAAGAGGAGTTTCTTGTAGACAAATTTTATTTCTTAATCTATTCAGCTAATATTTGTCTTTTGATGGGGAGTTGAGGCCATTGCTATTTAAAGTCATTATTGAAAGACTTGTCTTGATTATAGTCCCCCCTCTTCCTCTCTCATTATGTGTGTATACATTAGAACTACTTTGTGTGTTCTAGCATTTATAGATTCCTTTGATTTCCTTCTATAGTCTCTTGACTATATTTGTTTCTCTCTTAAGTCAGAAGTATTACCTCTGGTATCTGTTTAGGGCTGATTTGATGGATTTTAACTTTTTCCTGTCATGGAAATTTTTTCTTTCTCTACCTCTGATAGATAATTTTGCAAGGTGCTGCAGTCTAGCCATTACAGTTCAGACTACCTTGATCCAGGTTCTTCTGGCTTTTAAAATTCCATTGAGAAATTCAATGCTTTTCTGATGGGTTTTCCTTTTTAGGTGGCCTGTGGTTTTGTCTTGCAGTTTTCAGTACTCTTAATGTATATGTTTAATGTTTTATGTATAATATAGGAAGTTTTTCCCTGTCTCTGTCTACTTAGTGTTCTGTGTGCTTATTATATCTGTGGACATGTTTTTTTCTTGATTTGGGAATAAAAATTTTCTGTCCTGGTTTTGAAGATGTATTCTAGGCCATTGACCTGGTACATTTCATCTATGTCTAGAATTCAAAGAGTTTTGTATTTCCTGCTGACTCCCAGATCCTTTGCATTTCTCTCAAGTGTTTAATCTTCACATTCCCTGCTGCGTGCTCTGATTCTTGTACTTGAAATCCAAGTAGTCTACTACCTCCTACTTGATCCATTCTTCCTGTGAGGCTTCTGTGTGAGTAGTTTTTCCATTATGTTTTCATTTCAGCTTTTGTTCTCTTCACCATTTCTGTCTTTTACTGAATTCCCGAATTGTCTTCATTTCACTTCTGTTTTTGTGGTTGCTATTGTTTTCTTTGGCATCATTCAGGTGTCTACCATTAATCTCACTAATTTGACTAAGCTGTTGTCCATGTCTTCCTCAAGCTCCTTGAATTATTTAAGGAAGTTTATGAAGGTTCTTTTAAGTTATGTGTCCTGGGGTTCATTTAGGTAATTTTCATTGGAGAACATTTTTGTGAGACAGAGTGAGTTTGGGGAACTATACTATACCATTTTGGTCTTTCATGTTGTTTGTGCTTTTATGATGAGACATGGGGGTGTGGATTTATCTTCTTGGTTGTGTGCCTAATGTGATATTCTATGCTGCCTCTGTGAAATAGAAATTTGTTTTCGTTTTTGTTGCCCACACTTGGTTGATTTCAACTCAGGTATGAGTTGGCTGATACTTCAGATGCTCAGTGTTGATTTTTGATTTGAGTAACAGCGTGAATACAGGCTAGGGGTAAGCAAGAGAACTCATGAATGGACTAAAGAGCTGAGACTACTTGGGGTGCTTTGCATGCTCTGTTACCTGAGCTATGTCTGGATTTCTGAGGATAACATGATAGACTGAAATCATGGGTATTTACCAGGCTAGACCAGGGGATGGCAGCAACAGGTAATGTTCCCATTACTCAGAGCTGGGTAAGGCTCTCATCATATAACAGGCAACAATGGCACCATTGGTTAAGTATGTATGGTGCCTCAGGCCAGTTCTAGGGTGCCTATCAGTCCATATCTAAGCAAACCCTGGAGGTTGATGTGGCATTAACAAGCTACAGTCAGTTAAGTTGACCACACTGGGCTGTTGTTTAGGACATGCAACTGGGGGTTAAGAATCACACACATGACTGGTCACTCTCAGTAAAATTATTTTTAAATGTTAAGATTCAATTTAAATGTTTCTATTTTTATATCTCAGTACAATAAATTCTCCAGTGTATAATCCCATTATTTGTAAAGATTTATAACATTTACTATAAGACTTGTGAGATACCCCAGAATTTTTAAAATGCTTGATGCTGATCTGGGTCTCTAATGCACATTTGTAACCTGTACACAAGCTAAGGGCCCAAATGAGAAGGCTTCAATCCCACTTGGGAAGCAGAAGAAATCATTCATTATGGTAGAGGGAGGGAGGGTCCTAGGTAGGAGAGAGGAAAAGGATCAGAAAAGAAGGACACAATCAGATAATTTGGGGGAAGAAGTTAAACCCTGAGGGCCAGCAGAATGAATAGAAATATGCAGTCTCCGAAGGTGGGAGGTAGGAGGACCCTCTAGAATACACCAGAGACCTGGGATGTGAAATGAAATAATCCATCATGTCCTAAACTTAAAAAAACAAAGGAGTGATGTCAGAGACAAGAACAATTGATTTGTATTCCATTTTAGCAAGATCAGAATCAGTTCTGCATTGGCACATTTATTTTCATTTGAATGGCCCTGTGTGTTTACTCTCTGTGAATGGTCATAAGGTCAAATATAATTTATAAGATAGAAGAATAACCAAAGTTTGTTCTTTTTTTTTTTGCTTTATATGAATTTACATCTCTTAACTTTAAGTTTGTGCATATTTATCCATGAGGAAGGATTTTCAGAGACAGACTATAATCGAATCTTTTGCTTTTATCAAACCAACTGGTGTATCTTCTAATTGTCAAGTCCAGACTAGTTCCACTAGTAGTTTTTATTGAAACAAACATCCTAAATTTTGCAATGTATTGTTTTTATTATTTTTTATCATTTGATAATTTCTTTTGCATTCATTTCAGCCAGTTTTTGACTCAGCACACTGAACACTTTCCTTTCCCAGTTATTTGTTGTTGTTGATCTGTTCATGTCCTGAAAGCCTTTTCTTTGTGCTTGTGTGGTTTGCTGTCTATTCCTCTTATATTTATATAATTTTGTTCATACATTTGTTTTTATTTTATTTTTCAATGTTTTAATTGAAACAGTTACATTGCTTCCCCCTTTTCTACCTTCTATCCAGCCTCTCCCAACTATCCTGTATCGAACCCCTCCGATGCCTTCACTCTTAAGTTAATATTCTTTTTTACTTAAATTTGTTATGTGTGGAGAGAGAGCTCACCGCCGAGACAGGTGGGCACTCCTGAGACTGCAGAGCAGAAGAGACCACCAACACTGCCCACCCCTGCCCACATCCCTGGCCCAAGAGGAAACTGTATAAGGCCTCTGGGTTCCTGTGGGGGAGGGCACAGCAGCAGCAGGTCCCCTGCGTCTGAGACGCCGCCGGAACCTGAAGGGACCGACCAGATAAACAGTTCTCTGCACCCAAATCCCGTGGAAGGGAGAGCTAAACCTTCAGAGAGGCAGACACGCCTGGGAAACCAGAAGAGACTACACTCTGCCCACATCTCTGACTCCAGAGGAAAACACCAAACGCCATCTGGAACCCTGGTGCACAGAAGCTCCCGGAAAGGGCGGCACAGATCTTCCTGGTGGCTGCCCCCCCGGAGAGCTCATAAGCAACACCCCACAAGCAAACTTGAGCCTCGGGACCACAGGTAAGACAAACCTTGCTGCTCCAAGCGACCTGCCTGGTGAACTCAAGACACAGGCCCACAGGAACAGCTGAAGACCTGTAGAGAGGAAAAACTACACGCCCGAAAGCAGAACACTCTGTCCCCATAACTGGCTGAAAGAAAACAGGAAAACAGGTCTACAGCACTCCGACACACAGGCTTATAGGACAGTCTAGCCACTGTCAGAAATAGCAGAACAAAGTAACACTAGAGATAATCTGATGGCGAGAGGCAAGCACAGGAACCCGAGTAACAGAAACCAAGACTACATGGCACCATCGGAGCCCAATTCTCCCATCAAAACAAACATGGAATATCCAAACACACCAGAAAAGCAAGATCTAGTTTCAAAATCATATTTGATCATGATGATGGAGGACTTCAAGAAAGACATGAAGAACTCCCTTAGAGAAACACAGGAAAACATAAATAAACAAGTAGAAACCTACAGAGAGGAATCACAAAAATCCCTGAAAGAATTCCAGGAAAACATAAATAAACAAGTAGAAGCCTAGAGAGAGGAATCACAAAAATCCCTGAAAGAATTTCAGGAAAACACAATCAAACAATTGAAGGAATTAAAAATGGAAATAGAAGCAATCAAGAAAGAACACATGGAAACAACCCTGGATATAGAAAACCAAAGGAAGAGACAAGGAGCCGTAGATACAAGCATCACCAACAGAATACAAGAGATAGAAGAGAGAATCGCAGGAGCAGAAGATTCCATAGAAATCAACGACTCAACAGTCAAAGATAATGTAAAGCAGAAAAAAGCTACTGGTCCAAAACATACAGGAAATCCAGGACTCAATGAGAAGATCAAACCTAAGGATAATAGGTATAGAAGAGAGTGAAGACTCCCAGCTCAAAGGACCAGTAAATATCTTCAACAAAATCATAGAAGAAAACTTCCCTAACCTAAAAAAAGAGATACCCATAGGCATACAAGAAGCCTACAGAACTCCAAATAGATTGGACCAGAAAAGAAACACCTCCTGTCACAATAATAGTCAAAACACCAAACGCACAAAATAAAGAAAGAATATTAAAAGCAGTAAGGGAAAAAGGTCAAGTAACATATAAAGGCAGACCTATCAGAATCACACCAGACTTCTCACCAGAGACTATGAAAGCCAGAAGATCCTGGACAGATGTCAAAAGACCCTAAGAGAACACAAATGCCAGCCCAGGTTACTGTATCCTGCAAAACTCTCAATTAACATAGATGGAGAAACCAAGATATTCCATGACAAAACCAAATTTACACAATATCTTTCTACAAATCCAGTACTACAAAGGATAATAAATGGTAAAGCCCAACATAAGGAGGCAAGTTACACCCTAGAAAAAGCAAGAAACTAATCATCTTGGCAACAAAACAAAGAGAAGAAAAGCACACAAACATAATCTTACATCCAAATATGAATATAACAGGAAGCAATAATCACTATTCCTTAATATCTCTCAACATCAATAGTCTCAACTCCCCAATAAAAAGACATAGATTAACAAACTGGATACTCAATGAAGACCCTGCATTCTGCTGCCTACAAGAAACACACCTCAGAGACAAAGACAGACACTACCTCAGAGTGAAAGGCTGGAAAACAACTTTCCAAGCAAATGGTTGGAAGAAGCAAGCTGGAGTAGCCATTCTAATAACAAATAAAATCAATTTTCAACTAAAAGTCATCAAAAAAGATAAGGAAGGACACTTCATATTCATCAAAGGAAAAATCCACCAAGAGGAACTCTCAATCCTAAAGATCTATGCCCCAAATACAAGGGCACCTACATATGTAAAAGAAATCTTACTAAAGCTCAAAACACACATTGCACCTCACACAATAATAGTAGGAGATTTCAACACCCCACTCTCATCAATGGACAGATCATGGAAACAAAAATTAAACAGAGACGTAGACAGACTAAGAGAAGTCATGAGCCAAATGGACTTAACGGATATTTATAGAACGTTCTACCCTAATGCAAAAGGATATACCTTCTTCTCAGCTCCTCATGGTACTTTCTCCAAAATTGACCATATAATTGGTCAAAAAACGGGCCTCAACAGGTACAGAAAGATAGAAATAATCCCATGTGTGCTATCGGACCACCACGGCTTAAAACTGGTCTTCAATAACAATCAAGGAAGAATGCCCACATATACTTGGAAATTGAACAATGCTCTACTCAATGATAACCTGGTCAAGGAAGAAATAAAGAAAGAAATTAAAAACTTTTTAGAATTTAATGAAAATGAAGGTACAACATACCCAAACTTATGGGACACAATGAAAGCTGTGCTAAGAGGAAAACTCATAGCGCTGAGTGCCTGCAGAAAGAAACAGGAAAGAGCATATGTCAGCAGCTTGACTGCACACCTAAAAGCTCTAGAACAAAAAGAAGCAAATACACCCAGGAGGAGTAGAAGGCAGGAAATAATCAAACTCAGAGCTGAAATCAACCAAGTAGAAACAAAAAGAACCATAGAAAGAATCAACAGAACCAAAAGTTGGTTCTTTGAGAAAATCAACAAGATAGATAAACCCTTAGCCAGACTAATTAGAGGACACAGAGAGTGCGTCCAAATTAACAAAATCAGAAATGAAAAGGGAGACATAACTACAGATTCAGAGGAAATTCAAAAAATCATCAGATCTTACTATAAAAGCCTATATTCAACAAAACTTGAAAATCTGCAGGAAATGGACAATTTCCTAGACAGATACCAGGTACCGAAGTTAAATCAGGAACAGATAAACCAGTTAAACAACCCCATAACTCCTAAGGAAATAGAAGCAGTCATTAAAGTTCTCTCAACCAAAAAGAGCCCAGGTCCAGACGGGTTTAGTGCAGAATTCTATCAGACCTTCATAGAAGACCTCATACCAATATTATCCAAACTATTCCACAAAATTGAAACAGATGGAGCACTACCGAACTCCTTCTATGAAGCCACAATTACTCTTATACCTAAACCACACAAAGACCCAACAAAGAAAGAGAACTTCAGACCAATTTCCCTTATGAACATTGACGCAAAAATACTCAACAAAATTCTGGCAAACCGAATCCAAGAGCACATCAAAACAATCATCCACCATGATCAAGTAGGCTTCATCCCAGGCATGCAGGGATGGTTTAATATACGGAAAACCATCAACGTGATCCATTATATAAACAAACTGAAAGAACAAAACCACATGATCATTTCATTAGATGCTGAGAAAGCATTTGACAAAATTCAACACCCCTTCATGATAAAAGTCCTGGAAAGAATAGGAATCCAAGGCCCATACCTAAACATAGTAAAAGCCATATACAGCAAACCAGTGGCTAACATTAAACTAAATGGAGAGAAACTTGAAGCAATCCCACTAAAATCAGGGACTAGACAAGGCTGCCCACTCTCTCCCTACTTATTCAATATAGTTCTTGAAGTTCTAGCCAGAGCAATCAGACAACAAAAAGGAGGTCAAGGGATACAGATCGGAAAAGAAGAAGTCAAAAATATCACTATTTGCAGATGATATGATAGTATATTTAAGTGATCCCAAAAGTTCCACAGAGAACTACTAAAGCTGATAAACAACTTCAGCAAAGTGGCTGGGTATAAAATTAACTCAAATAAATCAGTAGCCTTCCTTTACACAAAAGAGAAACAAGCCGAGAATGAAATTAGGGAAACGACACCCTTCATAATAGACCCAAATAATATAAAGTACCTCGGTGTGACTTTAACCAAGCAAGTAAAATATATGTACAACAAGAACTTCAAGACTCTGAAGAAAGAAATTGAAGAAGACCTCAGAAGATGGAAAGATCTCCCATGCTCATGGATTGGCAGGATTAATATAGTAAAAATGGCCATTTTACCAAAAACGATCTACAGATTCAATGCAATCCCCATCAAAATACCAATCCAATTCTTCAAAGAGTTAGACAGAACAATTTGCAAATTCATCTGGAATAACAAAAAAACCCAGGATAGCTAAAACTATCCTCAACAATAAAAAGGACTTCAGGGGAATCACTATCCCTGAACTCAAGCAGTATTACAGAGCAATAGTGATAAAAACTGCATGGTATTGGTACAGAGACAGACAGATAGACCAATGGAATAGAATTGAAGACCCAGAAATGAACCCACACACCTATGGTCACTTGATTTTTGACAAAGGAGCCAAAACCATCCAATGGAAAAAAGATAGCATTTTCAGCAAATGGTGCTGGTTCAACTGGAGGTCAACATGTAGAAGAATGCAGATCGATCCATGCTTATCACCCTGTACAAAGCTTAAGTCCAAGTGGATCAAGGACCTCCACATCAAACCAGACACACTCAAACTAATAGAAGAAAATCTAGGGAAGCATCTGGAACACATGGGCACTGGAAAAATTTCCTGAACAAAACACCAATGGCTTATGCTCTAAGATCAAGAATCGACCAAATGGGATCTCATAAAACTGCAAAGCTTCTGTAAGGCAAAGGACACTGTGGTTAGGACAAACGGCAACCAACAGATTGGGAAAAGATCTTTACCAATCCTACAACAGATAGAGGCCTTATATCCAAAATATACAAAGAACTCAAAAAGTTAGACCTTGAGGGAGACAAATAACCCTATTAAAAAAATGGGGTTCAGAGCTAAACAAAAATTCACGGCTGAGGAATGCGAATGGCTGAGAAACACCTAAAGAAATGTTCAACATCTTTAGTCATCAGGGAAATGCAAATCAAAACAACCCTGAGATTTCACCTCACACCAGTGAGAATGGCTAAGATCAAAAACTCAGTTGACAGCAAATGCTGGCGAGGATGCGGAGAAAGAGGAACACTCCTCCATTGTTGGTGGGGTTGCAGACTGGTACAACCATTCTGGAAATCAGTCTGGAGGTTCCTCAGAAAATTGGACATTGAACTGCCTGAGGATCCAGCCATACCTCTCTTGGGCATATACCCAAAAAGATGCCCCAACATATAAAAAGTGCTCCACTATGTTCATGTAGCCTTATTTATAATAGCCAGAAGCTGGAAAGAACCCAGATGCCCTTCAACAGAGGAATGGATACAGAAAATGTGGTACATCTACACAATGGAATATTACTCAGCTATCAAAAACAACGACTTTATGAAATTGTGAGGCAAATGGTTGGAACTGGAAAATATCATCCTGAGTGAGCTAACCCAATCACAGAAAGACATACATGGTATGCACTCACTGATAAGTGGCTATTAGCCCAAATGCTTGAATTACCCTAGATGCCTAGAACAAATGAAACTCAAGACGGATGATCAAAATGTGAATGCTTCACTCCTTCTTTAAAAGGGAACAAGAATACCCTTGGCAGGGAAGAGAGAGGCAAAAGATTAAAACAGAGACTGAAGGAACACCCATTCAGAGCCTGCCCACATGTGGCCCATACATATACAGCCACCCAATTAGACAAGATGGATGAAGCAAAAAGTTCAGACCGACAGGAGCCGGATGTAGATCGATCCTGAGAGACACAGCCAGAATACAGCAAATACAGAGGCGAATGCCAGCAGCAAACCACTGAACTGAGAACGGGACCCCCGTTGAAGGAATCAGAGAAAGAACTGGAAGAGCATGAAGGGGCTTGAGACCCCATATGTACAACAATGCCAAGCAACCAGAGCTTCCAGGGACTAAGCCACTACCTAAAGACTATACATGGACTGACCCTGGACTCTGACCTCATAGGTAGCAATGAATATCCTAGTAAGAGCACCAGTGGAAGGGGAAGCCCTGGGTCCTGCTAAGACTGAACCCCCAGTGAACTAGACTCTTGGGGGGAGGGTGGGGAGGGGAACACCCATAAGGAAGGGGGGGGGGAAGGGGATGTTTGCCCGGAAACCGGGAAAGGGAAAAACACTCGAAATGTATATAAAGAAATACTCAAGTTAATTAAAAAAAAAAAAAAAAAAAAAAAGGAAAACTCATAGCGCTGAGTGCCTGCAGAAAGAAACAGGAAAGAGCATATGTCAGCAGCTTGACAGCACACCTAAAAAAGCTCTAGAACAAAAAAAGAAGCAAATACACCCAGGAGGAGTAGAAGGCAGGAAATAATCAAACTCAGAGCTGAAATCAACCAAGTAGAAACAAAAAGGACCATAGAAAGAATCAACAGAACCAAAAGTTGGTTCTTTGAGAAAATCAACAAGATAGATAAACCCCTAGCCAGACTAACGAGAGGACACAGAGAGTGTGTCCAAATTAACAAAATCAGAAATGAAAAGGGAGACATAACTACAGATTCAGAGGAAATTCCTGCCAAGACTGAACCCCCAGTGAACGTGATTGTTGGGGGGAGGGCAGCAATGGGGGGAGGATGGGGAGGGGAACACCCACTAAGAAGGGGAGGGGGAAGGATTAGGGGGATGTTTGCCTGGAAACCGGGAAAGGAATAACAATCGAAATGTAAATAAGAAATATTCAAGTTAAAAAAAAAAAAAGAAGTCTAAGAGTTTTACTGTAAGAGAAATGGTGTCCAGCAATAGCTGTAAGTGATGGAGTGGGAACTGCCTCAGTGGTTGTGCTACTTCCCAAAGTGTCAGGATAGCCTGGCTGTGAGTCTCTGCATTTTTCCACCATGATGGACTCTCATTCCTCCGTATCTATGGGCCATAATCAACCTTCCCTTCTATAAATTGCCTTGACTATAGATTTTATTACAACACAGAAGTTACTAATACAACATGTACCACCGTTTTTCATCACCATTTCTTTGTAAGTTCCTTATCTAAATAAAGTTTAATAAAAACATGCTCAAGTTCACAGTTCTGAAGACCTTGTTACCACCTGAAACACACTTAAACCTTTACTGTGTCTTGCATGGTTTTTATACCTATATTAAAGTAATGATTACATGTACCACTTTTTTTCTATATGACAGGAAGACAATATTTTGGAGTATGAGTATACTGATGCACAACTTAAGAGAGAGAATTGGGGTAAGATCTCTTGGAATTGTATTCCACAAGTAACATCAGAGTAAGGAAGGTCTAACTCTAAAAGTTTTCAAAACCAACTGTAAATGGGATTTATTTTTTCTTTCTAGTTTAGAATTCAGAGTTATGAAGAAATTAATTATATAAAATTTTTATTCTGAAATGGTATTGTTTGAGGAGAAAAGCAGACTAATTTGTGTACTTAAACATTATAGGTCCTTTATATAAGAAAGATTTTCAAAATTAATATAGTACCATCACAATGTAGCAAACAGGGCATACTAGATAATGGGTTTTAATTGCTTATCTGAATATTTTGCATCACATTGTTGAATATTATTTATTTAATAGTATGTGTCACTACACAAGAATAATGTTAAAACATTTTGTTGTTTTCTTTCCTGTGTTGTTTGTCAAAAAACTTGACCTTCTGTGTTTTCAAACTATTCAATCAAGACTATAACACTCATTTATGATTTCTGTAGTTTTGTATAATTTCTCTAATAGTTGTACACGAATATACTGTGTTTTTATTACATATACTCCTATTTCTTCCAATCCAATTTCTCACCTTAACATCCAAAATTTTCCCTTTCCAATATCATGTGTGTTCCTCCCACTCTCAATATCCACTGAGTCCATTTAGTGCTGTTGTACATGCATGGGTGTGGTGCCATCTACAGGAGATGGGTAGCTTCTCAGAGCCAAGATCTCTGAGGAAAGTAGACTCTTTCTCCAAAAGAAGCTAAAAATGCCAATAGCTCCTGAGGTAGGTGTGAGACCTGCATAAGGCCAAGTCTGTGATTTTTAAATGTCTCCACTTCAGGTGACTGCCTCTTGTGATAATACACAGAAATACTAGGCTGGCTAAACATACATTACAGTAAAACATCATTAACTCTGCCACAGGATTGAATCCAAAACCCCATTCTAGGTAAATGCTGTAACCCACTAGTTACTCAAAGCAATCTCATTAAAATGAGTAATGAGACATGGCTGTCCATTATCCCTATGCATTTTCAATCTAGAGCTTGAAGAACTAGTAAGTATAATAAAGCAAGAAAGAGAAATTAAAGGGATACAAATAGGAAAAGAAGAAGTTAAACTGTTCCTATATAAAGATGATCTGGTATTGCATATAAGTGATCCCCAAATCAACTTACACAAATCAGTAGCTTTTCTATATGCCAACATCAAAACACTCTTAGAAAGAAAGCATGGAAACACTCCATTCACGACAGCCTCAAAAACCTGAAGTGTCTAGAATAAACTCAAATAAAGTAAAAGACCTTTCCAGTGAAATCTTTAAGTCTCTGAAGAAAGAGTTTGAGGAAGAAACTAAAAAATGGAAAGTCATTTCATGCTAATGCGTTGATAGAAGTAGTATTGTGAAATTGACCATTCAACCTAAAACAAATTGCAGATTCATTGCAATCCCAATAATATATATATATATATATGTACATATATATATATATATTCCATTCTCATTCTTCCAAGAAAGAAACCCTTACATCCCTCCAGCTAGCCAAAGTAATCCTGATTCAAGCTTTTTTTTCCATTTCAGATAATGTTGCCTTTTCCTTTAGGATAATGTGGGTTTAGGTAGAATAGAATGGACCAAGTCACATATAAGGGAAAACCAAAGAGAATAAGAACAGCTGATTTCTCAGTGGAAACTTTAATAGCTAGAAGAGTCTTGAGCAGTACACTCTAATATCTAAAAGACCATGGATGCCAACGTAGATTATTGTACCCAGTCAAATAATTTGCTACATTTGAAGGAGAATAAGAAAATTTCCATGATACAAAAAGACTAAAATATTTCATTCCCAGCTAATCAACTTTATACAGAAGACCGGAAATAATATTTCAGACTCAAGAGAGAAATAACATAGCCACAGGAATATATAAATAAAAGAAACTCATGGAGATTAACACTCCTCTCTGAATAAGGAAAGATCAAAGTAAAAATCAAAACAGTTTAAAAAAATCTTGAAATAAATTTAAGTGAAAATACAATAAAACTAAACCTCTGGGACACATTGAACGCAGTACTATAAGGGAAATACATAGATGTGGGTGCCTACAGTCAAAATGCAGAAGGAGAACAAACACCTTAATGGTGCAACTCTAGAATTCAGAAAACCCAAAAGAAACCAAACCCAGGTCTAGTGGACTCCAAAAACTAATAACAATGAGAATAGAAATTAATGAATTACAAATGAGGAACAACAAGTCTGTAGTCATTTGAATAAGAATGGCCCTCATAGACAGAAGGAACACCCATTCAGAGCCTGCCCTACATGTGGCCCATACATATACAGCCACCCAATTAGACAAGATGGATGAAGCAAAGAAGTGCAGGCCGACAGGAGCCGGATGTAGATCTCTCCTGAGAGACACAGCCAGAATACAGCAAATACAGAGGCGAATGCCAGCAGCAAACCACTGAACTGAGAACGGGACCCCCATTGAAGGAATCAGAGAAAGAACTGGAAGAGCTTGAAGGGGTTCGAGACCCCATATGTACAACAATGCCAAGCAACCAGAGCTTCCAGGGAATAAGCCACTACCCAAAGACTATACATGGACTGACCCTGAGCTCCAACCTCATAGGTAGCAATGAATATCCTAGTAAGAGCACCAGTGGAAGGGGAAGCCCTGGGTCCTGCTAAGACTGAACCCCCAGTGAATGTGATTGTTGGGGGGAGGGGCAGCAATGGGGGAGGATGGGGGGGAACACCCATATAGAAGGGGAGGGGAGGGTTAGGGGGTGTTGGCCTGAAACGGGAAAGGGAATAACATTCAAATGTAAATAAGAAATACTCAAGTTAATAAAAAAAAAAAGAATGGCCCTCATAGGCAATATATATATATATATATATGTGTGTGTGTGTGTATATATGTGTGTGTGTATATATATATATATATATATATATATATATATAGAGAGAGAGAGAGAGAGAGAGAGAAAGATTCATAATTCATATATATCAGGATATCAGGGCATGGCATTATTTGAGGATTAGCAGGCATGGCCTCATTGTAGGAAGTGTGCCTTGTTGGAGTCACTGGTGGTGGGGTGAACTTTGAAGTTTCCAGAGCTCAAGCGAGGCCCAGTCTCTCTCATCTTCTACCAGGATGGTCAGGATGTTGTTGCTTCAAGATCTATTTGCCTTTTTGCATGATGATAATGGACTAAACCTCTGAAATTATAAGCAGCTCCCTAATTATATGTTTCTCTGTATAAGTGTTTTCTTAGTCAAGGTGTCTCTTCAAACATAGAAAATTGACTAAGACCAAAGTTGGTCAGTGAGCAGTATCTTGCTGTGACAGCCTGACCTCCTGTTTGTTGGAAGAATGTGGAAGATTCGGGACTTTGGATGTCTTATGTGGAGGCTCACTGGGCCATCCTGGCAGGAGTATAGACAGTGTTTCTGAGGGCATTGTGGACACTAGGGGCCATCACAAGACATTCCAGAGGGGAAGAATATTATTAAATGGCCTAGAAATTGTTCTTGGGATAGTTTGGTGGAGAATGTGGCTCTTTTCTGCCATTGTTTTAAAGTTTGCTGGAGGCTAAATTGAAGAGTTTCAGATTAATGATTTTGGCAGAGATTTCATGACATACTAGCATTGACTGTGTTGTGCACTTATTAGGAATCATTCTTATGTAGATCTGTAATGAAAAGAAAGAAGCTGGATGAAGAGAAATACAGTATGTCCAGTTTGAGGAGGAAAGAAACACCAGGAAGTGTAATGACGCTAAGTCCAGGAGATAAAATGTTTAAAGAAATACAGGATGCTACATGGAAGAAAGAGTGGTGACTACGGAGAGATCCCCCCCCCCTCTAGTTAAGCTTCCAATTTGTGAAAGAATTGAAGGAAAAACTTCAACAGTGAAGAAAACCATGAACAGCAGAAAGCTGATGTAAATGTGGTTGACGGATGGGGCCAAGATCCAGCCCTATCAAAGAGAACAGCATATATTCCCTTAAATTGGAAAACCTAAAAGAAATGTATGCATTTCACTAAAGCTAAACCAGGGAGAAACCAACAACTTAAAACAGACCCGTGGTCTGACTGAGGATGTTCCCCACAGATGAATTTGATCAGTCACAAGGTGGTGTTTGTATTGGAGGATGTTTAGGGGATATGACTTGTTGAAGGATGTGTGTCACTGGAGGGGGGTTCTCAGAGCCTAGCAGATGGGTCCCATTTCCAGTTTGCTGTTTCTGTTTCACTCTAGAGATTCAAAATACGAGCTCTCAGCTGTGACTCCACACTGCATACCTCCACATTGCCATGCCTCCCTGGCACGAGGGTTGTGGGCCCTTATCTGTCTGGAATTGTAGGCTCTAAAATTCCCTTCCTTCTATAAATTGCCTTGGCTATGGTGTTTTGTCACAACAATAGTACAGAGCAAATAAGGATATTGAAACAGTAATAAAAGCCTGCTTTTATCATGGAATATTTTGATTTCTCCATCTATGGTACTTGAGAGTTTTGCTGGATACAGTAGCCTGGGCTGGCATTTGTGTTCTCTTAGGGTCTGTATGACATCTGCCCAGGATCTTCTGGCTTTCATAGTCTCTGTTGAGAAGTCTGGTGTGATTCTGATTGGTCTGCCTTTATATGTTACTTGACCTTTTTCTCTTACTGCTTTTAATATACTTTCTTTGTTTTGTGCATTTGGTGTTTTAATTATTATGTGACAGGAGGAATTTCTTCTCTGGTCCAATCTATTTAGAGTTCTGTAGGCTTCTTGTATGTTCCCGGGCATCTTTTACTTTAGGTTAGGGAAGTTTTCTTCTATAATTTTGTTGAAGATATTTACTGGCCCTTTAAGTTGGGAATCTTCCCTCTCTTCTATCCCTATCATCCTTAGGTTTGATCTTCTCATTGTGTACTGAATTTCCTGGATGTTTTCGGTTAGAATCTATTTGCATTTTACATTTTCTTTGACTATTGTGTCAATGTTTTGGTATCTTCTGCCCCTGAGATTCTCTCTTCTATCTCTTGTATTCTGTGGGGATGCTTGTTTCTATGACTCCTGATTTCTTTCCTAGGTTTTCCGTCTCCTGGGTTGTCTCCCTTTGTGATTTCTTTATTTATTCTATTTCCATTTTTAGATCCTGGATGGTTTTGCTCAATTCCTTAACCTGTTTGTTTCTGCTTTCTTGTAATTCTTTAAGTGATTTTTGTGTTTCCTCTTTAATGACTTTTACTTGTTTACCTGTATTGTCCAATATTTCTTTAAGGGAGTTATTTTTGTCCTTCTTAAGGTCCTCTATCATCATTTAAGATGTGATTTTAAATCCGCATCTTGCTTTTCCAGTGTGTTGGGATATCCAGTTTGTGGGAGTTCTGGACTCTGTTGATTCCAAGTAGTCTTGCTTTCTGTTGCTTATGTTTCTGCACTTGCCTCTTGCCATCTGTTTGTCTCTGGTGTTAGCTGGTCTTGCTGTCTCTGACAGTGGCTTGACCTTCATGCTTGTGTGTCAGCAGTCCTGGACACTGGCTTTCTCCCAGCGGGTCTAGGAACAGAGAGCTGTGTCACAGGGTCAGCTCTGGGTACAGGTAGAAACTGGAAGCATCCTGTCCCAGACTGCTCCTTGGTTCCTGTGTCCACAGGGCTCCAGGTGGGTTCCTCTTGGGCCAGGAATTTGCGCAGAAATGGTGGTCTCCCCTGTGCTCTCAGGATTGTCCACACTTCTGAGAGTCCTGCTCTCTCTCCAAGGGATCTGGGTATAGAGATTTTTGGGACCATGTCAACTCCAGGTGCAGGCAGAAACCAGAAGGATCCTGTCCCAGATTGCTCCTGGGCGTTTGTGTCCTGAGGACTCCAGGCAGGTCCCTCAGAGCAGAAGTGGTAGTCGTACCTCTGCTCTCAGGTGTATCAGATCTCCTGGAGACTGGCTTTCTGCTCCAGATACAGGAGGAGACTGGAAGAATCCTGTCCCTGACTGCTCCTCAGTTTCTGTGTCCAGAGGGCCCTAGGCAGGTTCCTCTTGGGCCAGGAATGTGAGCAGAAGAGGTGGTTTCCTTTTAGCTCTCAGGATTGTCTGCACTTCTAAGAGTTCAGCTCTTTCTCACATGGGATTTGGATACAGAGAGCTGTGGGGCCATGTCAGCTCCAGGCACAGGCAGAAACCAGATGAATCCTGTCCCAGACTGCTCCTAGGTTTCTACGTCCTGAGGGCTCTAGATGGGTTCCTCAGAGCAGAAGTTGACATATTCCATCTAATAACCAAATGTTATCTTGACATGACAGATGGCAAATTTAAGGCAAAGTAAGTTAGCTTACCCAAAGTTAAAATTTTTAAATGCCAACAGTGAGGTTTCCTGTTAATGTCACTTCCTACTAGTCGTCTTCTACTTCTGAAGAGTCTCCCCTTTCACATAGCTGGGTTTCATTGGCTCAAATCAGTTCACACTTTCTTAGGCTCCTGCGTTCCCTGCAAACTTCATAAGAAGTGCTTGATTCAGACCCTCGGCCACATACTTGACTATGATGTCATCTTTGCTATATTTCAGAACAAAAATCTGTCTCCACAGCAGCACGTTGCTAAGTCATGGCCTCCCTCATGAGTGTTACAATCCTTACCAAATTGTGTGCAGTAGCTACGCAGTCATTTTAAATGAGTGGATTACCCGAGTAAATAAAAAGAAATTAATTGAAACAAGAAGGAAGGCAAATATGTGGGTTCACAATCCAACTTCATGAATTTCCCCCAATGATTTAGGCAGTTGCAGAAATTTCTTCTGTCTATGGTACCCCAAGGTAGACTTGGTTAAATATGACCTTCTTGAATAGAACTTGTAACATTGCTAAAATTAAGAAACTAGTAATGTGTTGGTCAACCTAGGACTCATCCAAAATGTGAAAAGACCTCAAAAGCTTGTAAATTATCATACCAGGACAGTATTATTACTGGAGGGTCTGTGAAAATGGGGATACATGTTGACCAGAACTACCCTCTGAGAAGAACTGCCCCACCTGGGGATCCAGCCCATATACATACAGCCACCAAACCCAGACAATATTGCTGATGCCAAGAAGTGCATGCTGACAGGAACCGGATAATAGCTGTCTCTGGGAGCCTCTGCCAGAGCATGACAAATACAGAGGTGAATGCTCACAGCCAACTATTGAAATGAGAATGGGGTCCCCAATAGAGGAATTAGAGAAAGGATTAAAAGAGCTGAAGGAGCTTGCAACACCATAAGAACAACAATGCCAACCAACCAGAGCTCTCAGGGACTAAACCATCATCCAAAAAGTACACATGGGCAAACATATGGCTCCAGCTACATATTTAGCAAAGGATGGCCTTGTTAAGCAACAAAGGGAGAAGAAGCCTTTGGTCTGCCAAGGCTGGATCCTCCACTGTAGGGAAATATCAGGACATGGAGGGAGAAGGGGCACATGGCTGGGTAGAGGGAAGGGGATAACTTTGAAAAGTAAATTTAAAAATATCCAATAAAAACAGAATAAGTCATTCCAAAGTTTTTCCTATGTATATATAATATTAAAATTCTGTTTATCATCATACATTGTATCCAGGATTCTGCTATGCATTCAGTGTGACTATCAAAGCCATCTCACACCAGGGTCTTCTATTTCAAACATGGGATAAATCTTAATTAGCATTTCATAACAGTTATATTTTAAGCAAATTGTTTATTCAAAACAAGACTTTGTACACAAAGAACATTCAGCTATCTCATACTGGTACCCTAAGTGAGCAATATATCAAAATGAATTCAACGGATTACAAACACTTCTAGAGGCTTGACAAGGGTAAATGTTAAATACTGCAAATATTTTGCCATGATAGTGACATAGAATATTTTTTAAAGTATTACCATCTGTAATTCGGTTATTATGACCTTGGGTAAAATGAGACAACTTTGACAGTATGCTATTTACCTTATTGAAAATTATTTAAGGGGCTGGAGAAATGGCTCAGTGGTTAAGAGCACTGATTGCTCTTCCAGAGGTCCTGAGTTCAAACCCTAGCAACTACATGGTGGCTCACAACCATCTGTAATGAGATCTGATGTCCTCCTCTGGTGTGCCTGAAGACAGTTACAGTGTACTTATATATAATAAATCTTTTAAAAACATTTAATAAATTGATTTTCTCTTTTCAATTTTATGGCACTATTAAAAAATACAAAAGAAGTGGTTGTGTCCTATCCCTTCTAACAAATCTGACTTAGGTTTCTTTTTGTATCAAAACACCATTACAAAAGCATCTCCATGAGGAAATGATCTATTTTAGCTTACAGTTGTGTTGTAGCTTATCACCAAGGGAAGTCAAGGCAGGATCCCAAAGCAGGGACCAAGAGTCAGGAACTGAAGTAAAGGACATGGAGGGATGCTGCTTACCTGCTTTCTGTCCATGGCTTGCTCAACCTGGTATTGTTATACCACACAGGACCACCCTCCAAGGGGTGGTAACACTAAGCAGTAGGCTGTGCCCACCCACATCAATCACCAATCAAGAAAACGAACACCTCTAGACTTGCTCATGAACCCCAATAGAAGAAATTCCTTGGTAGGAACTGTCTTTCCAGAGGACTCTAGCCTGTTTCAAGTTGATAAAAATACTAACCAGAACACAGAATTTTTTCCATTGCTGTTATTCTATGTATGGTTTATTGTTAATAAAGTTGTTATAATGCTATCTGCACAAACACTTCTTATATTCATAATACACAAGTTACTAGTTTCAAACACTCTATGTACATTTTAGAAATTGTAAACATGCAATTCTAGACATCTGAAATTCAACTTATCTCCCACAGTGTTTATCAATAAAATAGAAATTTCTGTAAAGATTTAACTTCCATGTCTTTAGATTTTGAATAGCTCAAGTGGTCTCCAATTGTAAGCTTAAGTAGACCCAAAGATTTATTCCCTGTTTCCACTGTCATTGTGGTGACAGTTTGAAGTTATTATCAAGAAGGAATAAAAGGAATCTCATCAGGTGCAACTACATTGCAGTATCGTCATAGCAGAAATGACTATGAACATAAGGATACCTGGCGGCAAGTGAAACACACAAAAATGACAGCAGTGTCATAATTAGTTCATTCTGTTAAAAATATACATATTTCTTTTGTGACTAACAGAGCCCAGGACAATGATGTGCACAGACAGAAGCTGCCACTGCAAATTGAAGCCCATATTTACCATGACTCCTAAAGCATGAAGTTGGTAACCACAGACAGCTGAAAAAGAAGACATAAATATATGATTAGAAAATATCTAAAGAGGCCTCAATGAACCCGATCAGGGTCCTTGGCACTCTCTGTGATGAAAGAAATATTTGAAGGAACTCTTTCAATGTTGGTGCTGCCCTCATGGCAGAGAGGACTTCTGGACCTAGTAGGAATACTGGCTCTGGGCATACTGTGTGATCCTTATACTCCCTTAGTCCTTCAGTCTTAGTTTTATAAAGTGAAAAACAAACCCATATATATCATGGAATACTTGTACACATGAAAATAAAACACAAATTATTTTATACTGCTTTTATTGATGGCTAATGGTATTACGTGCTAATTAAAATCATCTCCAGAGACTATGTTGAGTGCATATCTACTTCAGAAGGACTTTCTATGAAAGATTTATCCCTTCAGTATATAGCAGTTTGATTTAGTCAGTCTAGAACAGAGTATTGATAATTCTATGCTAGAATAGTTCTATGCTAGAAAGCAAGAAAACGAGTCTTATCAAAAATTTTACAAACATTTATGGATTCAAAAATGTTTTTATGATTTAAAACATTTAGAACTAGCAATTGAGTTTAAGGAGAATTACGTGGCTGTTCACCACGGAAAGGGTTGTTTTGAATTATTTCACTAAATAAAACACATGTGCTTTTCTTTTGTGAAAATGACTGTATATGGTCAGCAGTACCATATACATCCATTTAGTATATTCTGACTATGTCTTTTATTTTCCATAGAGTGCATTATTGAAGAGAAAGGAGAACATTCTAGCTTTCTTTTGTTTTGTTTTTGAGGCAGAGTCTCACTAGGTTGCCCTGCATAACCTGGTACTTGCTGTGTATCTCAGAATGGCTTTGAACCCAGATGAATCTGTCTGCCATTTACTGCTGGAGTGCTGAGATGTAAGGGACACACTACCAGGAGTGAACTAAGATCCCAAGCCTTTGTTGTTGTTGTTTTTGTTTGTTTGTTTGTTTGTTTGTTTTTTAATGTAGTGCTGAGATTAGATGGCAACTGTGGATCACTGAGATTTAATATGATATGTATGGAATTTCTTGGCCAGTTTCATCTAGTCATGTACTTGCCTAGCAGGCACAAAGCCTCAGATTTGATACCCACTCCTGACATATGCCTGGTGCTCCCCCATCCATAGTACCAGCACTGAGAGCAAGATGCTGGGGAATCAAGTTGGAGGCCAAGGGGAAGAAAGACTTGGTGCAATAGATAATGCCTAGGGATGAAATGTGAAGCACCAGACCCCGAGGATCACAGCTTCAGATGGAAGAAATCTGGAGGATCTGGACAAGGAAAGAGTGAGGGAGGAGGAGAAAAAGGAAAGTCAGACATCAGGCTGCAGTGCAATCCTGGCTAACAGGTTCATCCAGTCACGACCATAATTGTTTAGGGAGAAAATAGATTTCCAGGGGCCCATGAAGGGTAAAGAAAAAAGGCTTGAAATGCCCAAAATAGAACACCATGTTCCTAAGTGTAAGGTTCCTTCCAAATTCAAAAGCCCATGTGAGAATTAGAGGCTCCGCTGGACGGCTGAGGGCAGGCGAAGCAGGCACTGTAGCGTTCCACTTCACTGAGCAGGTAAGCCCGTTTCTGCTCCACACATCACATCCTACTACCATTGGTGTCCAGCAGGGTGGCCTCTGAAGCTCACTGGCCAAACAGCCTACTTGACTAGGTGGACTTTAATGTCAGTGTAAGACCCTGACTCAAAGTTTAAGGTGGAGATCCTGGAAGACACATGGCGTTGACTTCAGCTTTTAAATGCATGTGTGCATATCCACATGATGCAGGGCACTTATGCATATACCTATATGAAGACCTACACGCACGCACACACACACACACACACACACACACACACACACACACGACAGCCAAACTCACAAATTGAAAGTATAAACTTGTCCTAATAGTCCATAATTCATGTGTGATAATATATTATTTTTTAATTGATCAGTCTGAATATAAACTTATAGTACGGAGAGACCAATTTTTTGAGGTTCAGACTCCATGTTAGGGAACCTGACCTTTACTTTAAACTCAAGTAAAGTAACAGGCCGGTACCTAGCTCCAGTTCCCAGGTTGCTCCCCAACAAAACCTGAGCCTAGCTTCAGTTTCCAGGCTCCCCTCAACAAGACTTACATCTCCAAGTCATTTCCAACAAATCCAAAGTCTAACACCAACAATTCTACACCTCCAGGTTACAAACCCACCCCTTCCTAAGAAGAAAGCAAAAGATTAGTTTATGGTTTGGCTCCAAACACCAGCCAATTATACCGAAGCCCACAGTAGTCACCAATTACATGACTGCCAAGCTAGAAACACTCACCCCTCACTTACTGTTTTCAATAAAGCTTCATCCCCATCCGTATTCAAGGCTTTTTCTCCACTAGAACCATCCTGTAGGTCAGCAGTGAGTAGAGCTCCAGCCAGAGCTTACAAATAAAGACCCTGGTATGATTACAGTGGATTGACTCCCGATTGGTCTTTTGGGATTCACAAACACTTCCTTGATGCTCTATTATAACATTTCATAGTGAAGTGATGACACATGCTGTGGAGGTGGGAAAGAGGAACACCGCTTCACTGCTGATACACTGGTGCCACTACTCTAGAAACCACCATGGCAGTTCTTGAAAAAGCTAGAAATAGATCCACCACATTGTCCAGCTATATGACTCTTGAGCATAGATCCAAGGTTTCTATGACTGCTGGCAACAGCCAACCATGACAGGGACTGCCCACTGCAGGCTGGGATGAAGACATCTCAGAAACCTGCCACAGCATTTCATAAAAAGGGATGGTGCTGGGACCCTAGCAGCAGGAGACACATCTTTCCAGGGGACCCGCCATATGAAATAAGGGACTGCCTGCAGTAGACAGGAAACATCTCAGTAGCCCATGGCAGTTCTTTGTAAAAAAAGAAAAAAAAAAAAAGTCGTTCCCATTTCTCCTAACCTAAGCCCTGGACAATGGCTGTATAGATATCATTTGTGTTTGACTGGTTTTCAGTTGGCCTTGGTGTGCATAATTAATTCTTCTATATTTGATTTTCCTACTTCTTTCTCCTGCATGTGGTGAATTCAGTGAAACTAGATGTTCCTTGATGTAATGATTCTTAAACAATTAAAAATTGAGGTATAGGGGCACAGCACAGCACAGTCCTAATGGCCCAGGTGCATGCTGTACTCTCACATCTTGGAAACAATGTAATAACTGCACAATGATAGTTCCAGATTAACGCTTACTTGTAAGGAAAGTTTGAAAACATTATTAGAAAATGAAGTAGAGCCAACAATGGGACCTCAAGAAAGGAAAAAAAACTATTAAAGTTATAAAATAAATTTTGTACAGCATTTGAGACTGGCTCCTGAGTGCATAAAATTATATACTAATAAAACTAAGTCAAAACACCGAGACTTTTAGGAGAGTCATTGTGTGCGATGTGCAGAAGCAGAAAGTTAGCGGAACTACTGAGTTAACTGGATTCTTTCTGGCCACTGCCTGGCACTTTTGCCCATGTCATTTATTATTAGAGCTTCCCAGGAAATGCAAGTAGCTGCCCTTGGAGCTCTGAGCTCTGAAGATAAAATTTAAAGCTTAAATAATGATACGTTTGCAATTATTATTATTATTTTGACCACAGGCCTGAGAATAGGGGAAACTTGAAACTTGGGGGAACAATTGTAATTCTTGATTTTTTTTTTTGTGGGATGTGGTTATTCTTTTGAATTTAACTTGGCAATGATTATATAATGTCTTCTTTTTTAAACCTGCTTTTGAGGTGTAAATAAAAGACTGGGACAAGAGAAAGGCTAAAGAACATGTGAAGAGGACGTGAGAAGCAAGCAGAGAGCGAGTGAGATTAGAGTGAGGTGCAGATGAGGTGTGCATGAGGTGAGTGAGTTAATGGAGAGAATGTGAGAGAGAGTGTGTGAAGAGAAGTGTGTGTGTGTGTGTGTGAGAGAGAGAGAGAGAGAGAGAGAGAGAGAGAGAGAGAGAGAGAGGGAGAGAGAGAGAATGTGAGGTGTGTATGGAGAGTGTGTGTGAATGAAAGGAGAGTGCATGTGGTGTGTGTGGGGTGTGTGTGAAGAGTGTGTGGGTGGGTGAAAGGGGAATGCACAGAGGTGTGTAGGACTGTGAGAGTTCAAGAAAAGAAAAGCACACAGAAGAAAAGCCAAGTGCGTAGGAGAATGCAGAGTGTGCAAGAGTGTGTGCAGACTCAAGTTGAGAGAGAGACAGAGAGACAAAGACAGAGACAGAGAGAGACAGAGACAGACAGAGACAGAGAGAGAGACAGAGACAGACAGAGACAGAGAGAGAGACAGAGACAGACAGAGACAGAGAGAAGAGAGAGTAACTTTAGTCCTTGAGAAATTGCCTGGCAGTTTGTACCCAAAAAGCAGTCTGTGTCTATTCATTATGCAGCTTCCAGACATCACTGCTTCCAGTTGAGAACTCTGATCCTGTGTCGAGACTGGACCCCAACAATAGAGATGCTAACTCATTCATGTTTATTGCTGCTCTATTTACAATAGTCAGGAAATGGAAACACCCAAGATGTCTACCAGCTGAGGAGTGGATAGTGAAAATGTGCTACACATAAGCAACTAGATATTGTTTAACTGTTTTGAAAAAATATGAAATCCACAGGAAAATGAACGGAGCTGAAAACAATCTGTGTGAGATAACCCAAATCTGGAAAGACAAACAGTGCATACTTTCTCTCATGTGTTAACTCTAACATGGACTCTACAAATGTATTCCATTGGTAATATTCATAGATGTCAGAAATTAGTTAGGAAGCATGGATGTGCGAGGACCTCAGGGGAGGGGGAGATAGAACACAGTGGTATAGAATGTTAATGGAAAGTAATAGGGCAAGCCGAAATAAACTAGTGTGTGAGAAGTGAAGGCAGAATGACAAGAGATTATGGGGGTAGGGTAACTAAAATTCTGAGAAAGTCACATGAAAACCTACTGTAGATGCCTCCTAAAATATATACATTCATATATGTCAAATAATTTAAATGAAGCTACCCTACAATAAACCAAGAATAACCCTCCTAGATACCGCAGGCCAATCAATAGAAATCTCACTCAGTGCCAGGAATAGGTTACTTCTTTTTGAGTTGTTGGCCAGTGAGGTGCCACAGACCCCAAATACTACAGGCTATAGCCAATGCCCATGGTTTCCCTCCAGGACTTGATGGTAAGATTGTATGGATGGGGTTGGGGATTTAGCTCAGTGGTAGAGCGCTTGCCTAGGAAGCGCAAGGCCCTGGGTTCGGTCCCCAGCTCCGAAAAAAAGAACCAAAAAAAAAAAAAAAAAAAAGATTGTATGGATGAAGACACAAAGCACTTTGGCGTAAGGAAGTAAGCTGGTATTCACCTGGATGCTACATTCCTACTACGTAAATTTCGTAGTGCCTAAGGGAGCCATGCACAAGTTACCAGAGGAGAACACAATCACTAATCTTACCCAGCCGTGAACTCTGTGAGCTACAACATGACCACCCTGGCAAGACATGCCCATTGGTAAAATAGTGGCATGAAAATCATCAAAGGAATCAATCATTGGATGATTGGATTTAAGGCCCACCACTGGTTAAAAACACCTAAATGGTACCAATATTTGGCCAAGAACCTGTGACTAGATTGGTCACAGGAAATCTCACTCAGTCTGTCTCACTATTTTTTTTTTTTTTTTTTTTGCTAAGTGGGTATAGTATTAAAATAATGGCTAATGGCTTATCATTACATAGATGAATGCATGTCTCAGTTAGGGTTTCCACTGATGTGAAGAAACATTTATAAAGGACAACATTTAATTGGGGCTGGCTTAGAATTTCAGAGGATCTGTACATTCATTGGCATCGGTGTAAGAAGCATGGCAGTGTTCAGGCTGACGAAGGAATTGGGAGCCCTACATCTTGTTCCAAAGGCAGCCAGAAGGAAACTGGCCTCTTCAGGAAGCAAGGAGGAAGCTCTCCCTTGTGCACTGGGTAAAGCTTGAGCATTAGGGGCCCTCAAACCTTGCCTATATGGTGGCACACTTCCTCCAACAAGGCCACACTTATTCCGGCAAGGCCACACTGCCAAATAGTGTCACTTCACATAGGCTAAGCATATACAACCTACCACAGTGAATCTCTTGGTGCTCACCAAAAACAGCTTCTTGTGCTGTAGAAAGTAATTAATACAAAGACCTACACCTGGCCAAGTTCCAGAGACTACAGGATAGCAGCGTCATCAGGCCTATCCAGGACTTCTGTATCATAGGTCCCCTCCTCAGACTCAGGGATCTGTGTGCAGGAAGCAGCAGAAAGATTGTAAGAGCAACAGGTGATGGATGATTATAAGGAAACTTTTTCAGACAGAGCGGGCAGTTGCACATATGAACTTACAGTAGAAACAGAATAGACAAGCCTGAACAACCTCAAGCCACAGAATGTCCTGGCATGTTGAGTGAAAGTAAGCATAAAGTCCTATCCACAGCTAAGGAGCTCTTGGCAAGTGATAAGTTTTGAGAGAGGGAGTAAGGTCCAGGGTGGGTGACCATGCTCCAGTAAAAGGCCACATCCCAGAGTACCTGGGCAGCATCAACTGTACTCGATGAAGGTTTTTTTTGTTTTTTGTTTTTTTTTTTTTTTAGTTTTGTTTGTTTGTTTTTAGAGGACCTGAAGTTGAATAGTTAGTAAAGTAAAGATGGATCAGAAATGAATTAGGTGAAAAGGTAAAAATGATCAAATATATTATACAAGATTCTCAAAAAAATCAAATAAAAATGAGAGAGCAAAGACTGTTTAAACAGAATGTAACCTTTACTTTCCATTTATTTATTTACTAGATATTTACTTTTCTTATCTTCAGCCCCAATTAAATCAACACGTCTATAGAAGAATCTCAGAGAGATTCCTGATAAAATTGATATCAATAAATTTTCCATAAGCTATCTCAATTTTGTGTTTTGAATGTAATTAAACTTCAAGAGGAGAATGTGCTAAAATTAGAATATTTCAATGCATAACCTCATTTACATTCTCTAGATTAAGCTTAATCTCTAGAACTGACTGAGGATTAAACACAGAAGCAGAGAGAGAAAAAAACACTCATGTACGCATTTCGACATAGAAGTTAGTTTTACAAGTTATAGTACTGAATCTCATACCAAAACTAAGATGAACGTTTTAAATAAATATTTAGATTAGTACTTATATATTTTTGTTTTGTATTTTCAAGACAGTTTCTCTGTGTAGCCCTGGCTATCTTTGAATACACTCTGCTGACCAGACCATCCTAAAATTCAGAGATTTTCTGTCTCTTTCTACAAAGTTCCAGGTTTAAAGATGTGCACCTCCATGCCTGGCAAAATGTATATCTTAACTTAGTATAATAAGTCATGAAAATCTCAAAGATTTCTATTTTAAGGACATCAAATTCCTATCAAGACAGGGGTGGAGAAGGGAACCTGTGTATGTTACAATGTGTCTGAAAAGAATGTTTTGGAATTAGTGTCATGCAGGTGAACAGGTTTTACATACCTTGGTTTTGTAAGACAATTATTCATAACATATGGGCAACACAAACTGTATTCTATTGGTTTAAAAAACAAGTTATAATGGGTAAAGGGAAGGGCACTGGAGTAAGGGAATAATTCAGCAGGTAAGAAAAAAAAAAAAAAGCACCTGCCTTCATGCCTTCAAGCAGGATTATCTGAATTTTATCCATAGACCTTCCTTTGATGCCTTAGGTCTACAAAATGGAAGGAAAGAACTGAGTCTAGAAAGTTACCCCCTGCCTTCCTCCTGAAAGGATACACACACACACACACACACACACACACACACACACACACACACAACCATATATATATATATATATATATATATATATATATATATATATATATATATTTTTAAGGTAAAGAAGTGAGAGCACATCTGAGGGGAGTTTAAGAAGGGGAATACATATGATTAAAATAAAATCCATTGTGTGAATGTCTTAGTCAGGGTTTCTGTTCCTGCACAAAACATCAGGACCATGAAGCAAGTTAGGTATCTTATGTGTGTTATATACAATGGTTTTTTTAATCATTTGTTGTAATTAAGTAACTAGTAGGTCAATTTAGCATCATCCTGAACAAGTTCAGCAGTCCCTATTTGAAAACAACCCTTTCTGCATATCGAGAGTCAGCGACTACATTAAGAGACTTGAAAATCTGACAACCTCATGAATATGCATATAATTCAGATTTTTGAACCAATTTATGGGGACTCTCAGCCACCTTACGTACATCTTCTGATGTATATCTTGCCTTTCCTGATTTATTAGCATCAACGTAAAATGTAGGAGCTCCAGAATTCTTTTTATTATTCAAGTGTAAATCCAGTTAGTTCTTTTTATGAGCTGAACTTGCTTGTTTGGGCCTTTGATCCTCTATTTAAGTTTGCTAAAATATTCTTTGTTTTGGCCACTTTTCAAGTTTATTGAATTGTCTGTAGAATTTGCCTTGGTCTTCTTATCTGGTCTCACAACTGTTTTCAGAGGAGTGATGTTTGACCACTCCCTGTCTGGCATTCAGGCCTGCAAGAACTCCCCCGCCCCAGGTTTTTTTTTCCCTAAAGTGTTGCCCATTTGTCTACTGTAGCTTTACATTCACTAGTTCAATGTCTATCTTTGCACGTCTTTAACATATTCCAGGAGGCATGGGCTCCCTTTTGGGATTAATTTGGTTTTCTCTGCAGTGTATTCTGAAATGACACTGCTAACCACAATTAAGACATTGGAAAGTTTTGGTAATCTGAAGGCAGCTTCTCCTAGTAAGGTCATATTAAGCAAACAAGATCTAACATCAACTGTATATCCAATCCACTCAACTACTGATGCGGCCCTTGCCCTCAATGGTCTGATTAATTCCTTGCATTCAGCACTCACATTTTCAAAAGCTAAGGAATTGATCAGTGCATTTCTCACTGATGGATCCAATATACTCCTTTCCACAGCAAAAGTCAACCTTTGCAAAAAGTCAGGGAATGTTTCCTTTGGTCCTTCCATGACCTGAGAAAATGGTTCAAATCTTTTCCACAATTCTTCAACTTTGTCCTAGGCATTTAAGGCTGCAAAGAGAGACAAGGTCAAGGTTTCTTTGTCATATACAACCTGCACTTCTATCTCAGGAAAGGGACTTTTACCAAACAGCTTATTTTTGGACATATTTCTACCTCTGGCTCTATTTTCTTGTGCTATCTCCTTCACCTTCACCTCTTCTCTCCACTGTAAGAACCATTATAAAGGTGAGGCAGTGTCTAGTAGTGCTTTTGCCATATCCTTCCAGTCTTGGGTGATTTTTTTTCAGTACTACAAAGGTTTTATATTTTTTTATTTTATTAGATTTTTTAATTTACATTTTAAATGTTATCCCCTTTCCCAGTTTCTGCTCCAAAAACCTGCTAGCCCATCCAGCTCCCCACCGTCTATGAGGGTGACCCTTCACCCACCCACTCCCTCCCACCTCTCTGCCAATACATTTCCCTAAACTGGGGAAACAGCATTGACAGGACCATGGGCCTCTCCTCTCATTGATGCCTGGACAAGGCCATCCTCTGCTACATATGGAGCTAGAGGCATGGGTCCATCCCTGTGTACTCTTGGGATGGTGGTTTAATCCCTGGGAACTCTGGAGGAGGGATTTGGTTGGTTAATATTGTTCCTCTTATGGGGTTGCAAACCCCTTCAGCTCCTTCAGTTCTTCCTCTGACTCCTCCATTGAGGACATCGTTCTCATTTCAATGACTGGATGCAAGTATCCGCCTCTGTATTAGAGAGGCTCTGGAAGAGCCTCTCAGGAGGCAGCTATATCAGGCACCTGTCAGCATGCACTTCTTAGCATCTAGGTTTGGTGTCTGGAATGGCTGCCCCAGGTGTGGCAGTCTCTGGATGGCCTTTCCTTCAGTCTCTGCTCCACATTTTGTCTCCATATTTCCCCCTGTGAGTATTTTGTTTCCCTCTCTAAGAAAGTCTGAAGCTTTCACACTTTGATCTTCCTTCTTTTTGAGCTTCATGTGGTTTGTGAATTGTATCTTGGTTATTAAAGGCTTTTGGGCTAATATCTACTTAATAATGAATTCACACCATGTGTGTTCTTTGGAGATTGGGTTACCTCACTCAGGATGATATTTTCCAGTTCCACCCATTTGCCTGAGAATTTCATGAAGTCATTGTTTTAAATAGCTGAGTAGTACTCCATTGTGTAGATGTACCACATTTTCTGTATCCACTCCTCTGTTGAAGGACATCTGGGTTCTTCAGCTCTGGTTATTATAAATAAGGCTGCTATGAACACAGTGGAGCATATGTCCTTGTAATGTGTTGGAGTGGTATAGTTGGGTCCTCAGGTAGTTCAATGTCCAATTTTCTGAGGAGCCTCCAGACTGATTTCCAGAATGGTTGTACCAGTTTGCAATCCCACCAACAATGGAGGAGTGTTCCTCTTTCTCCACATCCTCACCAGCATCTGCTGTCACCTGAGTTTTTATCTTAGCCATTCTGACTGGCGTGAGGTGGAATTTCAGGGTTGTTTTGGTTTGCATTTCCATGATGACTAAGGATGTTGAACATTTCTTTTCTTTTTTGTTTTTTCATCTTTTTAAAAAGATGGAAACGGAACACCCATATAGAAGGGGAGGGGAAGGGTTAGGGGATGTTGGCCCGGAAACCGGGAAGGGGAATAACAATCGAAATGTAAATAAATACTCAAGTTAATAAAGATAAAAAAAATTTAAAAAAATAAATAGAAAAAAATAAAATCTATTTTTGCTCACTTTTTTAAATTGGATTTTGTTTTATTTACATTTAAAATGTTATTCACTTTCCCAGTTTCCCGGACATAAGCCCTCTATCCTGTCCCCCTCCCCTTCTTCCATAAAGGACTCCCCATTCACCCTCCTTCCAGCCCCCCACATTCCCCTACACTGGGGGTCCAACCTTGGCAGGACCAAGGGCTTCTCCTTTCATTGGTGCCCAGCAAGACCATCCTCTGCTACTTGTGCAGCTGGAGCCCTGGGTCAGTCCATGTATAGTCTTTGGGTAGTGGTTTAATCCCTGGGAGCTCTGGTTGATTGGCATTGTTATTCTTATGGGGTTGCAAGCCCCTTCAGCTCTTTCAATCCTTACTCTAATTCCTCCAACAGGGATCTTGTCCTCAGTTCAGTGGTTTGCTGCTAGCATTTGCCTCTGTATTTGGCATGCTCTGGCTGTGTCTCTCAGGAGAGAGCTATATCCGGTTCCTGTCAGCATGCACTTTGTAGTTTCATCAGTCTTATCAATATATATATGGGCCACATGTGGGGCAGGCTCTGAATGGCTGTTCCTTCAGTATCCACTCCAAACTTTGCCTCCATATTCCTTCCTATTTCTTTAGTTGCTTCTCAGCCATTCAGTATGAGAACTGTTTGTTTAGTTCTGTAGCACATTGTTTTAAAAAGGGTTATTTGATTCTCGGGAGTCTAACTTCTTGAGTTCTTTGTATATACTGAATATTAGCCCTGTATCAGTGGAGGATTGGCTAAGGTCTTTTCACAATCAGTTGGTTGCTGTTTGGTCCTATTGACAGTATTCTTTGCTCTATGTAAGCTTTGCAGTTTTATGAGGTCCTATTTTTGATTCTTGATCTTAGAGCATAAGCCATTGGTGTTCTGTTCAGGAAAAATTCCCCAGTGCCCATGTGTTCGAGGCTCTTACACACCTTCTCATCTATTAATTTCAGTGTATCTTGTTTTCTGTGGCGGTCCAATATCCACTTGGACTTGAGCTTTGTACACAGAGATAAGAATGGATCAATTTGCACTCTTTTACATTCTGACCTCCAATTGAACTAGCACCATTTGTTGAAAATGCGGTCTTTTTTCCACTGGACAGTTTTAGCTTTTTTGTAAAGTTTAAGTGACCATAGGTGTGTGGGTTCATTTCTGAGACTTCAATTCTACTCCACTGATGAACCTGGCTGTCTCTGAACCAATACCATACAGTTTTTATCACTATTGCTCTGTAATACATCTTGAGGTCAGGGATGGTGATTCCCCCAGAAGTTCTTTTATTGTTGAGAATAGGTTTTGATATGAGGAGATCTTTGTTATTTCAAATGAATCTGCAAATTGCTCTTTCTAACTCTGTGAAGAGTTGACTTGGGATTTTGATGGATATTGCTTTGAATCTATATATTGCTTTCTGAAAGATGGGCATTTTTACTATACTAACCCTGCCAATCCGTGAACATGGGAGATCTTTCCTTTTTCAGAAATCTTCAATTTCTTTCTTCAGAGACTTGAAGTTCTTGTCATACTTTCCCTTGCTTGGTTAGAGTTACATGAAGGTACTTTATATTATTTGTGACAATTGTGAAGTTTCTTGCTTCCCTAATTTCTTTCTCAGCCTGTTTATCCTTTGAGTAGAGGAAAGCCACTGATTTGTTGGATTTGGTTTTATATCCAGTCACTTTACTAAAGTTATCAACTGAAGTTCTGTGGTGGAACTTTTGGGGTCACTTAAGTATACTATCATGTCATCTGAAATGGTGATATTTTGACTTCTTATTTTCTAATTTGTATCCCTTTGACCTCCTTTTGTTGTCTGATTGCTCTGTCTGGGCCTTCAAGTTTTTATTGAATAGGTAGGGAGAGAGTGGGCAGCCTCATCTAGTCTCTGATTTTAGTGGGATTGCTTCAAGTTTCTCTCAGTTTAGCTTGATGCTGGCCACTGGTTTGCTGCATTACTTTTACTATGTTTACGTATCTTTTTTGGGTTAGTTGAAACACTACTTTCTTGCTTTTTCTCCTTGTATTGCTTTTCTCCTTGTATTGGATTTTTCCTTTTATTATCCTTTGTAGCAATGGATTTGTGGAAATATATTGTGTAAATTTGGTTTTGTCAGGGAATATCATAGTTTCTTCATCTATGGTAATTGAGAGTTTTGCTAGACATAGTAGCCTGAGCTGGCATTTGTGTTCTCTCAAGTTCTGTATGACATCTGCCCAGGATATTTTAGCTTTCAGAGTCTCTGTTGAGAAGTCTGGTGTAATAATAGGTCTGCCTTTATATGTTACTTGACCTTTTCCCCTTACAGCTTTTAATATTCTTTGTGTGTGTGTGTGTGTGTGTGTGTGTGTGTGTGTGTGTGTGTGTGTGTGTATTTGGTGTTTTGACTATTATGTTACAGGAGGAATTTCTTTTCTGGTCCCATCTTTTTAGAGTTCTGTAGGCTTCTTGTATGCTTATGGGCATCTCTTTCTTTGTGTTAGGGAAGTTTTTTTCTATAATTTTGTTGAAGATATTTACTGGCCCTTTAAGCCGGAAACTTTGCTCTTTTCTCTACATAGTATGCTTAGGTTTGATCTCCTCATTGTATCCTGGATGTTTTGGGGTAGGAACTTTTTGCATTTAGCATTTTCTTTGGCTGTGTGCCAATGTTTTCTATGGTATCTTCTGCCTGAGATTCTCTCTTCTATTTCTTATATTCTGTTAGTGATGCTTGTGTCTATGACCCATGATCTCTTTCCCAGGTTTTCTATCTCCAGGCTTGTCTCCCTTTGTGATTTCTTTATTGTTTCTGTTTCCAGTTTTAGATCCAGGACTTTTTTGTTCAATTCCTTCACCTGTTTGTGTTTTCCTGTAATTCTTTGTGTTTACTCTTTAAAGGATTCTACCTGTTTACCTGTGTTGTCTTGTATTTCTTTAAGGAAGTTATTTATGTCCTTCTTAAAACCCTCTAACATCATCATGAGATGTGATTTTAAATCAGAATCTTGCTTTTCTGGTGTGTTGTGGTATCCAGGACTTGCTGTGGTGGGAGAACTGTTTTTTGTTTTGTTTTGTTTTGTTTTGTTTTGTTTTTTTTTTTATTAACTTGAGTATTTCTTATTTACATTTCGAGTGTTATTCCTTTACCCGGTTTCCGGGCAAACATCCCCTAATCCCCTCCCCCCCCCTCTTTATGGGTGTTCCCTCCCCATCCCCCCCCCATTGCCGCCCTCCCCCAACAATCTAGTTCACTGGGGTTCAGTCTTAGCAGGACCCAGGGCTTCCCCCTTCCACTGGTGCTCTTACTAGATATTCATTTTGCTACCTATGAGGTCAGAGTCCAGGGTCAGTCCATGTATAGTCTTTAGGTAGTGGCTTAGTCCCTGGAAGCTCTGGGTTGCTTGGCATTGTTGTTCATAAGGGTCTCGAGCCCTTGAGCTCTTCCAGAGAACTGGGTTTTTTAAGATGCCAAGTGGCCTTGGTTTCTGTTGCTTAGGTTCCTGTTCTTGCCTCTCACCATCTGGTTATTTCTGGTGTTGGCTCCTCTTACTGTCCCTGACGGTGGCTTGACCCTCCTGTAAGTCTCTGTATTAGCTCTCCTCAGAGTCCAATTCTCTCTAGGCGGGAATTGGGTACCAAGAGGTATGGTACAAGGTCAGCTCTGGGCACAGAAGGAAACTGGAAGGATCCTGTCCTAGACTGCTCCTCGGTTCCTGTGTCTCAAGGGCTCCAGCAGGTCCCTTGGAGCAGAAATGTAGTCCGACTGTGCTCTCAGGTGTGTCAGCACTCCTCGGAGACTCTTCTGGTGCAATCTGGGTACCAAGAGCTGTGGCACAGTGTCAGCTCCAGGCACAGACCTATTCTATTTTTTTTTTAAAGATTTATTTATTTTATGTGTATGAGTACCCTGTAGCTGTCTTCAGACACACCAGAAGAGGGTATTGGACCCATTACAGATGGTTGTGAGCCACCATGTGGTTGCTGGGAATTGAACTCAGGACCTCTGGGAGAGCAGTCAGTGCTCTTCACTGCTAAGCCATCTCTCCAGCCCCGACCTATTCTATTTTTAATAGCCCAAGAAATAAGGATTTGTTTTACAAATGGTGGATGTGTTCCAAAATTAGTGACACTTCCTTTAAATTTTCTCAGTTCTCACACATCCACAAGCTGCCATTTGAACTCCTGATGACCCTGTGTATGATCATCGTCTGGTCTTTGTTGTATACAAACCAGATAAACTAACGTTTGTTTTCTAACCACCTTTGGTTGGCTTTTTCTAATTTTATATTCTGTCTCTATTTTTCCTAATTGATATTTTACCCTCATCTTTTTGCATAAGTTCCTGTATTCTCTGTTCAAGGTTCTGCTTGCACATTTTAATTTTTTATATTGTCATTTTTATATTCTGCTATTTTATTTTGATTATTTTTAAAAGGTTTGCCTCCAGGCCTTGCTTCCAAATCTCATTAATTTCTATCTGCTTCTCATTCTATGAACCGCTGCATCTTTTGTTCAAGTGTCTTCTCCCGCTCCTGTCTGCCACACCCATTCTCTTCTGTCACCTATCTTGACCCGTAAATCCCTGTACTTTCACTTCCAATGTTTCCTCTAGCCCTGTTAACAAGTCTTAAGTTTGTCACTCTGTTGCTCAATCTGATCTATGAATCTTTGCATCCTTTGTTCTAGCATCTTTTCCAGCTTCTGTCTGTAACCTTTATTCTCTTCCCTTTGTTGCTTATCTTTACCTCTAACTCCCTCTGTCATTCGTTCTAGTGGTTTCCTCTAGGCCATGTTGACATCTCTTAAACTTTTCTGTTGTTTATGCTGCTCTATAGATTCCTGTATTTTCTGCTCTAGGCCTGCTTCCATGACTTTAATTTTTCTTTATGTTGTAATTCTGATATTGTAGCCTCTGCCTTATTTTGATTAACTTGTTTTTGTAAGTTATCCTCTAAGGTCTACTTCCAAATTTTATTGCTACTCTTTTGCTGTTCAGTCTGATCTGTGAACTTCTGCATCTTTATTTCTATCATTCCCAAAGTGTTCTCTAACACCTTTTTAAGGCTCATTATTTTTTATCTAGGTTCCTGTCTCTTGAGGATATTGTAATAATTACAACTGACAAGGTCAATTTCCTTTAAATCCTTCCCTGTCATACCATTCAAAATATCCCATAAAACCCAAAAGGAATTTGTGTTTCCCATTTTTGTTTAGTTTTTTGTTTTTAGTTTGATTTTTTTAAAGATTAATTTACTTATTATATACACTGTTGCTATCTTCAGACACACCAGAAGAAGGCATCAGATGCCATTACAATGGTTATGAGCCACCATGTAGTTGCTGGGATTTGAACTCAGGACCTCTGGAAGTGCAGTCAGTGGGTTCAACCTTTGAGCCATCTCTCCAGCCCTTGTTTGTTTGTCATTGTACTTGTTTACATTTCAAATGATATCCCCCTTCCCAGTTTCCCCTCCAGAACTCCCCCCTTTTTGTCTCCCCTCTTCCCCTTCCCTTGTCTCTGAGGGTGCTCCTCCACCCACTCACCCACTCCTGCCTCACCCCTCTAGCATCCCATCCTTAAGTATCTAAAAATTCTCCTGTTCCAGAACATGTTGTACCTTTGTATCCCTATGCTATTTGACTTGGGACACTACAGTTCATTTCTGGACCATCCTGCCTTTGTTGGGCAGCAGTCTGGCCAGTCTGCTTCCTGTTTAGACTTGGGGGATAGGAGAAATCCAGTACTAGAAAGCCCCCTGAGGCAGAGATGCCCAGAGCACTCCACTATACCTGTGAGAAGGCTTTAGATGATTTATTATTTTGATAGCTGTGATGGCCATTCTATAGACAATCACACACCAGAATCCTTGGACCTTCTTTTAGGCTCTGGAACTCCCAACCATGTTGTGACAGGGTAGCCCTGGCTGGGTTGCTAACCCGGCTACTGAAGTCTGCCTGGGGCTTGGGGAGGTAGCCTCTCAGCAGCTCTACATAGACCCCTCAGACTCGATCAGTTTTCAATCCACGAACTACTGCAGCCTTAGATCACCGTCCCAGATGCTTATTCAGGGGTGGGGGTGGGAGTGGGGTGAAGTTTTATCTCAAGTTAGTTGGGTTCTAAGAGACAGGTTGGTCTGCCAAATGTTTTGATAATTTCTTACCCCAATAAACCCATATAAAATAGCACACAATTCAGTTATTATAAGCTATATGCCTATTGGACAGATCAATCACCCTAGCACTTTATTCTTCAGTTGTGAGAATCCCTGCCACTTTCAGCTTCTTCAGGCCATGTGGTTCTGCTCCATCTTTGTTCTACCTTCTCTTCCTCCATGTCTGGGAGACCTCCAGTTCTCTTTTTCCTTCCCCGGCCCAACCATCAGCTTTAGCCTTTGTTTGACCAGTCAGATTGAGGAGAAGGTTCAGTAAGATCACCTGTGTATGTGATCTACCCCTCTCCTGGGGCAGCCCCTCTTTTTTTTTTTTCCATTCTTTTTTTCCGGAGCTGGGGACCGAACCCAGGGCCTTGTGCTTCCTAGGCAAGCGCTCTACCACTGAGCTAAATCCCCAACCCCGTTGGGGCAGCCCCTCTTGAGGAAGCCAATTAACATCAAAATACAAAGAGCACCAGGGCAGCTCACAACGGTGTTCTATTGGTCTGAGATAAGCTGTCCAGATGGAACCTCAGTTGACTTGAAGAGCCTGACATAGAGGCAGTGCAGTGTGTGAGAGATCTTGCCAGGTCAGCAAGCACAGGGTACCTGGTCCCTTAGAGAGAAGGCTATGTGTTTAATATCACAAGGCAGTAGTTGAGGTAATAAGGTAGCTCGAAGTGCTTACCCACTTCCATCTGGCATCCATCCCCACCACTGCATAAAACAAGGAATGGTTGAGCATGCCTATAATCCCAGTACTCTGGGTAGATGTAAGAGGATCAGAAGCTCAAGGTCATTTTACATTTTGAGGCCAGCCTTAGCTACAAGTGACCTTGTCAAAAATAAAAGAGACAACAGGGTTTTATCAATCATTTAGCATTTAGTGCCAAACACAAACACTAGGCCACTCAGCACTCATGATGATCCTTTGGGATGGGCGCTATGATTTACTTAAGTGTATTGTAATATACACCCTCTCACAGTCACAGAGCAACTTGCGGTGGGTCACCAGCTTGTAAGCAGCAGCCCAGGGATCTGAAGTCAGCCATTTCTATTCCAGAGAGGGTAAGGTCTCCACTGGAAATGGTGAAAGAAGTCCTCTATCCCCTTCCACCTTGGGGAATCCTGCAGGACCTGGACAATTGTGGCAGACCCTGAAGGAAGGGCAGGCCCCACCTTTCCATGCTCCAGAGCCCCAGGTCGCCTTCTGCTGGGCACAAGAAGAGTCAGCAGGTTCTTTTATGGAGCATATGCAGAGCAGGGCTAGACACTGAATCTGGGATCTATTCACAGCACTGCCAGGTAAGCAAGAGGTAGAACTGGATTATCAGTCACTGGTCGCAATATCTGCTGGGTGTTGAGCCCTGAGAATCAATACTCATTGACTAGCTCTATGACCCCAAGAAAATGTTAGTAAACGTGGTACAGTGTGGACAGAAGTGTGAGCAGGGCATAGGTGTCCTGAGATATCCATCTTGATGACTTTGTGTAATAAAAAGATGTGTAATAAAAGAACAGTAATAGCTCTCCGGCCATGTTCTGGAAAAAAGAGCAGTCACATTCTCAGGACACCCCATCTAATGAACCAAGGTGTCTCTCCTGGACCTTCTAGAAGAGGTTAGCAAGCCTTCATTAAGGACAATCCACACTCTATTGCATCTGTCTCATACCTCTGTATTTGGACTAAAGTCAAGGAAGAATCAATGAATATCACAGGACAAATGCAGTACAATGAAGATAGGAGATTCAAGTACCATGATGCCCTCAGTCCTCTCTGCATCAGATCCCATTGTCCTCACCCCACAGACTGACCACAAACAAGAGACCTGCCTTATTTTTCTGGTGCTTCTATTTCTCTTGTTCCACCCAGCTCTTTCTTCTTCTGGGAACCGAGAACCCGGATACACATCAGAGCTCTCTCAAGCCTTTGCATAAGTCTTCTGATGACTAGCAGTGCCAACTGCTCCCTCCTGGCTGGATATGAGGGCTTGTATTTGTGTTAGGCAGGGCAAGGTTGGGGGGGGGTGCTGTGACAGGACATGTGCTTAATTATCACAGGGGTCTATGTGGGCTCCAGACTGGAAGGTGTCCTTTTTGCAACAAGCTCAGCTGTTTCTGGGCCAACATGACAGAATCGACCAGCTGTCATTCCAACTTCAATGTCTGCAGTTTGTTCCTGATCTCTGGGTCCATGGAGGTCCCCTAAGCCAACTGCTGCATGTCAATATCAAGGGGACCTAGCAGATAGGAACAAAGGTTGTAAGGTCCCTGCTATGTGTGGTGAATAAAGTTGAGACAGGTCTGGCCCGAGGCTCTATTATGTCGCCTGTTAGACATTTTTTCTTTTTGTTACTATGTTCTCTCTATATTCTTGAAATTTAGGATCTCCTTACCTTAGACCCCCAATGCTGGGAATGCAGGTGAAACCCACCATACCAGGTTGTGATTGGGTTTGGAAACAAAGAAAAAGCATATTAAGCATGGTGTAAAATCAAGATCCTATGATTTTCCCTTTAATCAACAGATAAGTAACCCTGCAGTTTCCCCACTCGACCTACAGCCAACCAAAGACCAAGTAAGACCTTTGCCCTTTTTTTCTTTTTTCTTTTCTTTTAATTGGATATTTTCTTTATTTTTTTTTGACCCAATTGGTAAGATATAATTGCCCACTTAATCATACAAAGCCCGGTACCATCCATCCCTTAGGAACATTAATAACAACCTGTAAATACATAGAGCAGAATATTAACATCGCCTGCCATGGCTTCTCACCCTCTCCTCTCTCCTGTCTCTTCCTTTCTCCTCTAGTCTCCTCCTCTTCCTTCAATCTTCTCTCCCGCCCATCCTTCCTTCTCCTCCAGTGACAGGCCTCCTTCTATCCTATACCTGCCCCTCACCTGTACTTTACAAATTCAATGGGGAGAAGGTTCTGGTGAAGTCACCTGATTCCTGAGTAAGTGACTAGGCAGCTGTCCTTGGGGCAGTGGAATTAGCATCAAAATACAGATAACTCCAGGGCAAACCACAACATTTCCCCCTTTTTGTCCAGTTACAAAGCCTTTTCACTTATATATAAATTGAGAACAATTATTACCATTCTACAATTTATATAGCATAGGACATACTCAACACCCAGTCCATCACTATATCAGTTAAACAGAACATTTAGTTATTCATTCCAGCTTAAGAAAGGCTTAACATCTATATTATATCTTGGCTAGCTTATATACTATCTGATAACTATCCAATAAAATATGTATATTCAGAATTATACAGCCTGATAGGCTATAAGACTATAATCAGTCTTCAACCCCGTCAGAAACCTGAGAATGACCAAATATGTGTACACATAGGAAGCCTAACACGGCTTCCAGAACTGAGAGGTTGTAGAGACAAATCTCCACTAGCACAGTCCCCTGTTAGCATTATGTGAGCACAAGTCTTCAGCCTTCTGGCCCAAAATCAACTGACAGACTGTTGAAATGCAGATTTTGAAGGGCTGATCACCCTGTCTTGGCAGAGTTTATCAGTCAACTATTCTGCATAATTTGCCCTGTTTTGGACAGTATTAGTCTGCAGATGAAACAGGCAGTTTTGTCCAGTGGCTGCCTAGCCACAAAGTATTGCCTCACCTGGAGGTAGAAATGTTCAAATTCTTCATTAACTCTGCCAAAGGGGAACTGTTAGGAGCAGATATGTCTCAACAAAAGATAAATAACTTTAAATCTCAAATTTTGTGGATTTCTGACGTTTTTGAAAACCATCTACCTATATAAGACAATCTGTACTGTTGTCTTTATATCTTAACAATATCTTGAAAGTACTCTCACAAAGTCAGCAATATGTTTGCTATTTGGCCCTTAACTCACATGTGTAATCAACTCAGAAGTTTGTAATGACATCAATAGAAAGACTGGCTCTAAACTTTGTACTTTTAAACTTTTAACAAATAAATTCTATATCAAAGCAAAGATATGATTTTAGCTTAGTTACCAAATGAGATTATGACTGTATAACTCAATCTAGCTAATTCCTCCCTGTTAAATTACAACCATTTCTAAATTCTTCATTAAAAACAACTTTAGAATAACCACTTTCAGCCCCCCAAAAGTCCTGGGAATTGGGGCGACTCCTCCTCCATAACTTCTTCACGCTGCACATGGGCATTGAGGTATCCTTGGGGGTAGAGGGTAGCAAGAATGAAGCAAATGGTGTAGCTGATGTGTCCTGACTGGACCCAGCTGAAAGTTCTTTAGACCAGGAATCCAAGTAGGCACACACTCTGTAAAATACAACTCTCAAGACAAAAGTTTAGAATCGAGATATCTTTTTGTTTGATTCTCCTGAATAAATTTTTCAGGTGGTCTACCTCTATCAAATCTGATCAGTATGACTCTGTGAGGTTTCCAGAGCCTAATCACACTTTTTAAAAACACAAAGACAAATTCTTTCTCCCAAAATACTGTGGTCCTTAGTCTGAAACCAGAAAAGTTTGTATCTTGCACTTTCTTTCAGAGTAATAATATATCCATAAAACTCAAAGTCACACCCATCATGAAGACTAAACAATTTTTTAAAAAGCAAGTAAGCTAAACAATGAGCCTGATAGGCTTTTGCACTCTGTGATATCAGGAAATTAACCCAAAATTCCCATGGAGCCCACGTTAAGAGAATCCGAGCTTCCTGTTGTGGTAAATATCAAAAGTAACCACAAACCCTCACTACCCGGCATCCACGAGCCATATGGCCTTTAGCAGGGTTAATTCATAAAACAAACTAAATACTTTCTATCAATTCCAATATCAATAAGTGACATATCAAACCAGGACTTCAGCCCAAAATATCTCAATCTGTCAAGATCTCTACCCAGAGCCACAGATTTTTCTTTAACCTTAATAACTTCTATAATATATGTCTGCATTCACTCTCCCTGGTGTTACAGACATTCATCACAACTCTCTACTTGGAGTTAGTGACTAATTTTTCCCTATCTAAGTTCTGAACCGTGGATGAAAATCCCCACCTGATTCAGGATATTTTCTTTATTTACATTTCAAATGTTATCCCCTTTCTGGTTTCCTTTCCAGAATCCCCCTCCCCAACCTCCCACTCCCTGGCTCCATGAGGATGCTCCCCCACCTACCCACCCACTCCCTCCCCCCTCTTTGTCCTGGCATTCCCCTACACTGGGGCATCCAGCCCTTCACAGGACCAAGGGCCTCTCCTTCCATTGATGTCCAACAAGGGTACTCAAACCCTTTGCTACATATGTGGCTGAAGCCTTGGGTCATTCCATGTGTACTCTTTGGTTGGTAGTTTAGTCCCTGAGAGATCTGGGGTATTTGGCTGGTTGATATTGTTGTTCTTCCTATGGGGTTGCAACCCCCCTCAGTTACCTCAGTCCTTTCTCTAACTCCTCCATTGGGGACCCCATTCTCAGTTCAATGGTGGGCTGCCAAGCATCCACCTCTGTATTTGTCAGGTTCTAGCAGAGCCTCTCAGGAGACAGTTATATCAGGCTTCTGTCAGTATGCACCTCTTGGCATCCCCAATAATGGCCAGATTTGGTGGCTGCAAATGAGATGAATCACCAGGTGGGGCAGTCTCTGGATGGCCTTTCCTTAAGTCTCTGCTCCACACTTTGTCTCTGTATTTCCTCCTGTGAGTGTTTTGTTCCACCTTCTAAGTACTGAAACAATGACTTCATGAAATTCTTAGGCAAGTGGATGGAACTAGAAAATATCCTGAGTGAGGTAACCCAATCACAAAAGAACATACATGATATGTATTCACTGATAAATGGATATTAGCCCCAAAGCTTGGGATACCCAAGATACAATTTACAGACCACATGAAGCTCAAGAAGAAAGACAAAGACATTTGCCTTCTTAAACCCAGACAAGCAGGTCAATGACAACCTTGCTTTTCTCCTTATTTAAATATCTCCTCTTAGCCCTCTGATAAATTCAACTGCTGATATTTTGCTAGGTTTACATGGTTTCTCAAAACCCCTGGATGGTTACTCAGTTGGTAAGGTGCTTTTTGTACAAGCATGAGGATTTGAGTTCAAATCCCCATTAAAATTTGAGTGTAGGAATTGGAGTGGTAGATGGCTCCCTGTTAACAGCATTTGCTGTCCTTGCAGAGAACTGGGGTTTGAATCCCAATACCAACTTGGCAGGTGACAACCATGTGTGACTCCAGTTAGATGGAATATGCTCCCTCTTCTGACCTCTGCAGGTACTGTTTGCATCTGATCATAGATATTCCGGCAAAACACACACACACACACACACACACACACACACACACAAGCATACAAGCTCACAAGCACGTACTTACGCATGCACAGAGAGACCTGTTACATTCTAACAAGCATTGTCACTTTTACTTGCATTTCAGGAAAATGTCTCCTGCCTGCTAGTGGAATTGTGAAGCCTCCCAAATTTTAATGGTGCTTTAAGGGCAAAAAAATCTTCAAACACAAGGACTGAAATAACATTTGAATGTCCTCTAGCCTGACCCTCCCCTGATCCTCTCCTTCTCACTTATTTTTTGAGACTGTCTCATGCTGGTCTCTAACTAGCTGATTAGCCAGAGCTGACTTTGAACTCCTGCTCCCACCTCTCAAGTGATCTACGATGCTCAAATTTATGCCCTTGAACACCTCTGGGGCAGAGGCTTGATATCTTCCCAGATTTTTCTGTCTTTGGAACCCTGTGAGAAAATTCTTCTGGAGACTGAAATGAAAACTAGGCTGGCCCCTGCTTGTAGGAGCCTGCTTGTAGGACTCTGTAGGAGCTTCTCAGTTCCTTCATGGTACCTGGTGAGGCTACAAACAGCTAGTTTCTCTCTGGGTCCTTCCGGAAGTGGGTCTTCTCCTGGCAGTGGTTTACACGTGATCACTGCTGTCTGAAGAAGCCTAGGCTGAGCTCATAGCAGGTGAACTGGATGTTGGAACAAAAAATATCATGTATGCATGTATAGGACAAGTGTTAGGTAATATTAGAGACCCAGCATAGATGGGGAAGTTAGAAGCAAGCTTCGATGCTGGTTCTGCCTCACTTGGCTCTTAGATCATTTTGTCTCTGTGTCTATCTCCAGGATCCCATCCTAGTCCAAAGACTTACAGACAATTGGATCTCACCCCTTAGTTGCTCACACATCCTATCACATGTTGCTACCTTCTACCCACAGAAATCACAAGTTTAGAAGAAAGGTGTGGTGGCATATTAATGGACAGCTTGGACAAGAGGAGGTATCAGAAAACCACCCGTCCTTTAATTTCCATAAGAACAAGGGCCCCATCTTATCCATACAAACACCCTTTCTCCATTCCATTCACTGTGCCAGCAGAGCTCAGCCTGAGATGCTCGCATCTTGACATTATCTGTTTATTTTTCTTTGAACATTTATCGAGTCCAGTCTCCTTACAGCTTTGAAGAGTTCTTGGGATACAAGAAGAAATAGCATGCATCTCTTGAGGGAAAAAAAGCAGACAGTTAAACATATAAAGGTCTTTCATTTAGTTTTAGACTTAGTTCATTTTTATGTGCTAATGAAGCAAATCTAAGGCTGTGTACCTCTGTCCTTGATTGCCTCAACTGCTTGGGAGTCTGTATTTTCTTGCAAAGTAAGGAGTCATGACTGGAAGGAGGGGCAATAGTCTTTGGATTCTTTACTGAGAATATTGATCCAGCTCCCCTCCTTGCCCAGCCCCTAGTAAAGTACCAAGTATGTCAGGGGCAGCAATGTCAATTCCACCCATCTATGTGGGGCATAACTCAGCACCCTCAAGCTGGGTGCCTGCTATCTAAGAAGGTCAGAAAAGAGGTCTCTCCTGTGTCCTCTAGAAGAGCAGTCATTGACCTAGAGATAACCCAACTCTCTGGGCCCTTTAAGGAATTTAGAAGGATCTCCATCTGGCTATCGCACACAGAGAAGTCCAAGTCCTGCTGGGATACCAATTGGCAGTATCAAAGTTAAAGGCTCAAAGGACAATAGTAGGGAATTGACCTGAAGACCCAGTAGTACCACTCTTGGGAATATATCCCAGAAGATGCCCCACCATGCCACAGGGGCACATGTTCCACTAAGTGTTAATTTTAATTTGAGAAAATTGGATACATTTTCTCTTTTTCAAGATTCCTAATATTTACGTCTTGCTTCTTTCTCTGAAGAAGGCCATCTCATCTCCTCCTAGATTTTTTTTCCCATAACATACAAACTACTTTTGAAACTTAGTGTTTCCAAATATTATTTGAAAAATTACTTATCTTTGATAAATAGTCTCAATTCTCTGAAATTTAGAGGTATATAAAATGACATCTTTACATGAGTTTAAAAATTATTTCATGACTCATGAACTATAAAGTGCAGCCTGGGGACAGACTGACCCGAGGTCCAGGCAGCGAGCAAGATGACGCAGACTCAGGGCACCAAGAGAAAGTCTGTTACTACGACGACCGGGATGTTAGAAACTACTACTATGCACAAGGGCACCCAATGAAGCCTCACCGAATCCAAATGACTTATAATTTGCTGCTCAACTATGGTCTCTACTGAAAAATGGAAATCTATTGTCCTCACAAAGCCAATGCTGAGGAAATGATCAAGTACCACAGTGATGACATTAAATTCTCATGTTCTATTCGCCCAGATAATATGTCCGAATACAGCAAGCAGATGCAGAGATTCAACGTGGGTGAGGATTGTCTGGCATTTGATGGCTTGTTTGAGTTCTGTCAGTTGTCCACGGGTGCTGTGAAACTCAATAAGCAGCAGACGGACATCACTGTGAACTGGGCTGGGGGCCTGCACCATGCAAAAAAGTCTGAAGCATCTGGTTTCTGTTACGTCAATGATATTGTATCACCAGAGGGTGCTGTATATTGACATTGATATTCACCATGGCGATGGCATGGAAGAGGCCTTCTATACTACAGACTGGGTCATGACTGTGTCCTTTCATAAACACAGAGAGTACTTTCCAGAAACTGGGGACCTACGGGATATACTGGGGCTGGCAAAGGCAAGTACTACACCATTAACTACCCATTGCAAGAGGGCATTGATGAGGAGTCCTATGAAGCCATCTTCAAGCCAATCATGTCCAAAGTAATGAAGATGATCCTGCCTAGTGCAGTGGTCCTACAGTGCGGCTCAGACTCCCTGTCTGGAGATCGGCTAAGTTGCTTCAATCTGACCATCAAAGGACATGCCAAGTGTGTGGAGTTCATGAAGAGTTTCAACTTGCCGATGCTAATGTTGGGAGGAGGTGGCTACACCATCTGTAGTGTCGCTCAGTGCTGGACTTATGAGACAGCTGTGGCCCTGGACACAGAGATCCCTAATGAGCTACCATACAATGACTACTTTGAATACTTTGGATCAGATTTCAAGCTTCACATTAGCCCTTCCAATATGACTAACCAGAACACTAATGAATACCTGGAGAAGATCAAACAGCGGCTCTTGGAGAACTTGAGAATGCTGCCCCATGCCCCTGAGGTCCAAATGCAGGCCATCCCAGAGGATGCCATCCCAGAAGAGAGCGGTGATGAGGATGAGGAAGACCCTGACAAATGAATTTCCATCTGCTCCTCGGACAAACGCATTGCCTGTGAGGAGGAATTCCCTGATTCTGATGAGGAGGGAGAAGGAGGTCGCGAGAACTCTCCTAACTTCAAAAAAGCCAAAAGAGTCAAAACAGAAGATGAGAAAGAAAAAGATCCCGAAGAGAAAAAAGAAGTCACAGAAGAAGAGAAAACCAAGGAGGAGAAGCCAGAAGCCAAGGGGTCAAAGAAGAGTTGGCCTGAGCAAGGCCTGCAGCTCCATCTTCTCCCCAAGTCCCTCACTTTCCCTCAATTTCTCAGAATTTATATTTTCTATTCCTGTGCATTTACATAAAATATATTAAATATAACATCCCCAGGGACTAGATAGGGACCAGCGCACAGGGCAGTGGTGCTGGGAGAACTCTTCCCAGAGCTCCCTTGTCCGTCCTGCCCCAGGTCTGAGTTTTGAACCACATAGGGTCCAGGTGAAAAGAAAACAACTGGAAAACAAAATCCTGAACTGCAAGTGTCTGCTTAGGAGCTCTGCTAAGATGGCCTTTGCTAAGCTTTTCAGCAGGGGTGACTGTGTCTTCTGGGACCCCTTTTCAGGCTTGGGCAATATCAGCCATTTTTAGATTGGTTCTGTTTCTACCTTCCCGCCCACCCTGGGGAAGCAGAAAAACTTACACTGCCCCGCCTTCCCCCCAATTCTGTAGGTAGAGGTTGTTAGCCTAGCTTCCTTTCTGAGATATTTTCATTTTGTGATACTCTTTGTAATAAAACAGCACATTTCTATTAAAAAATGCAGCCTGAACCATATTTTGTTCAGTAGAAAAAGGTAAATAAACAAAATTGTTGTTTCTGAACATACAGTGTCTCAGACTTTGTTCCTGTGACTCAAGTTTGGGCAGGAGCATAGCACCTGGATTTAGAATAGCATAGAAGTTTCAAGACACAAATAGGATATAGTTTCAATATAAAAAGACATTTTTAATATGACCTCAAATCTACAAAAATTTTCAAACTCTTCATATTTACATTGTACTAAATTAGATGAAAATTTTATCCCAAAATTAAATTTACCTTCTGTCTTAGTTTAAAAACCATATCCTTTCACAGTGAGTTGTACCTGAAGCACTATAACATGTAAACTCTCTATTTTTATGTGCATCTGAGCCCTTCACCATTGTACACAGATTCATAAATTGAGAAAAAGTGGGCAAAAAAAGTAAGTAGCTTCAGGTCACCATCTGTACCCAGAGCTGTGGCTGTCTCATAGCTCTCAGACCCTAAACCTGCCAGCAGAGGGCTGGTCTGCCAGGAGCACTCTCCCTTCTAAGCCAGGAGCACTCTCCCTTCTAAGCCAGGAGCACTCTCCCTTCTAAGCCAGGAGCACTCTCCCTTCTAAGCCAGGAGCACTCTCCCTTCTAAGCCAGGAGCACTCTCCCTTCTAAGCCCACAGCCCACAGGTGGGGCTCCAGGTTCTCTCCTAAGACTATCCAAAGAGAGAGCAGCTGGGAGAGCACAGGGCTCAGGAGACACAGTGCACCCTGGGATTGGATGCTTCAGGTCTCCGTCTGTGCCCAGAGCTGGGGCTGACCTACAGCTCTCACACCCAAAATTTGCCCAAAGAGAGCTGGTCTGCCAGGAGCGCTCTCACTCCTAAGCCCACTGGTGAGACCCCACTTTCTCTCCACTGACTGTCCGAGGAAGAGTCCCACCGGGAGCACAGGGGGTGCAGGAGACCCAGGGAAGCCTAGGACAGGACCTTCAGGTCTCCATCTGCACCAAGAGCTGGGGAAATCCCACAGCTCTCGGACCCAAAACCTGCCTACAGAGGTGCGACTCCACTCTCTCTCCACTGACTATCCAAAGACAGACCTACTGAAAGTATATGGGGCATGGGAGCTTCAGGCAGTCTAGAACAGAACACTTAAAGTCTCTATCTAAGCCCAGAGCTAAGGCTGTCTCAGAGCACTCCAGACAAACTTTCCCTGAGAGAGCTGGTCTCCCAGAGGCATTCTCATTCCTAAGATCACAGGCCCACAGGAGGGACAAGCTCCAGTCAGACAACAAGGCCAACTAAAACCAGAGATAACCAGATGGCAAGAAAAAAAAAGAACAAGAACCTAAGCAATAGAGACCAAGGCCACTTGGCATCATCAGAACCCAGTTCTCCCACCACAGCAAATACTGGATACCCCAACACACCAGAAAAGCAAGATTTGAATTTAAAAATCACATTTCATGAGGATGATGGAGGACTTTAAGAAGGACATAAATAACCCCCTTAAAGAAATACAGGACAACACAGGTAAACAAGTAAGAGCACTTGAAGAGGAAACACAAAAATCCCTTAAAGAGTTACAGGAAAACACAACCAAACAGGTGAAGGAATTGAACAAACCCATCCAGGACCTAAAAATGGAAATAAAAACTATACAGAAATCACAAAGAGATTACACAACCTTAGAGAGAGAAAACCTAGAAAAGAGATTAGGAGTCAAGTAGCAAGTATGCCTGTCAGCAAGAGGCCATGGAGGATACCCAAGGAAAAGGCACAGACCGTAGAATTGGCTGGTCTCAAAGGACCAATCCAAACCCTAGGTCACACTGAGGAATCTGCAAGTGATAAAGAACCCACACAGATGCCCTGTAATTCTCCACAACCAGGGCAAGTTGATAGCCTCCAACCCTCACCAAGACGTCCCAGGACAAGACATGGGAAAGTAGAGGCAGACAAGCCTTCAGCAGTAAGGAAGACAGTGCCAACATCAAGGCAAACTGTGCGATCCCGAAAGGTCACTGAAATTGATGACAATGGTACCAAAGCTTCAAAGGCACCTGTAAAGCAGACATTAGATACAGTAGCCAAAGAAACTGACAGCAAAAGGCAGCTAAGGACACGTAAGAATGGGGCTCAACCTCTTGAAGTCCTGGGTGACTCCAAAGAAATAACACAAATATCAGATCATTCTGAAAAACTAAGACATGACACTAATATTCTTAAGAGCACTCTACAGCAAAAGCCAGACTCAATGAAACTTCTGAGAACATGCAGAAGAGTGCTGAGGACCTCTAAAGAGGACCCCAAAGAAGTGTTGATGGATACCAGTGACCTTGCAGCATTACAAAGCAAAAGCAACCTTTACCTGTCCCCCCACAGGAAGTCTGCAAGAGATGGAAGAATTTTGAGAACCAGGGCTTTGTGCTCTGTAACCCCAAAGCAGGAAGCAACAGGTGAGAAGCCTGTACATAAGACACAAAGGGCAGCTTCTACCAAGAGGCACGTGTCACCTGAGCTGGTGAAGGTGAAACACCTGAGAAGTGTGTCACATAAACGTGAACCTGTGGAGGAGCGCATTAGCACCATTATGCAAACAGAAGAAATGGAAGCCAAAAGAGAGAACCCTGTCACTCCAGATCAGAAAATACCCCAGAGCTCTAGGTACTGAAAGAAAACTGAAAAACAGCCAAGCCCCAAGTTTGATGCATCTGCAGAGAAGGTTGGGATAGAGAAAAATGAGAAAACAATGAAGATCTCCCAGGAGACAGAGCCGCAGAATCCAGATACTGGAACCAAGAAGTCTTCATCTCCGGGCAAAGTCAGTGGGAAAAGACCATGTTTGAGGTCTAGAGCACAGACGGAGATTCCCCAGCCTCATGAAGCAGAAGAAAAAACAAGCAAATCAGGTGCAGAAATCTCGATAAAGACCCAGCAAGAGAAAGGAGTCTCTGGAGATTCAGATGTTAGGTGTTTGAGATCCAGACAAACTAGAGTCACTTTGGACAATGAACCTAAGCCAAGAGTAACTCGAGGGGCCAAGAAAGATGCAAAAACTCTGAAGAAGGATGAAGACATTGTATACACCAAGAAATTAAGAACAAGAAGTCACCAGAAAAGTGAAACTGTGTAGCAAAGACATTTAAGAAGGAAAAGTAAATTTGGTTTAATGATAAATTCCAGTATGATTTTCACCTCCAGTGAAACTATAAATATATAGTATATAAATAAACTATAAAGGTGAACTATAAATAATACTGCCTGTGCTTAAGGAAGGAAGCGTTGAGCTTTCCTGATCACACTCTCTTCAAGCTCCAATGGAGATCATGAAGATCACCAGGGATCTCAGAGCAATAGCAGTTTAAATGTTTGGTAGGTAAACAGGTAGAAATGTGGCCCTCTGTCCTACCCAATAAAGCTCTGTGAAATTTAAAAGAGAGAGAGAGAGAGAGAGAGAGAGAGAGAGAGAGAGAGAGAGAGAGAGAGATTGATTAGGAGTCATACTATCAAGTAAAACTGTCAATTACCATACATGGAGAAACCATGATTTACATGACAAAACCAAATTTACACAATATCTTTCCAAAACCCCAGGCCTACAAATGATAATAGATGGAAAACTCCAACACAAGGAGGGAACCTACACCCTAGAAAAAGCAAGACAGTATTCTTCTTTCAACTAACCCAAAAGAAGATAGCCACGCAAACCTAACACCTCTAACAAAAAAAAAAAAAAAAAAAAAAAAAAAAAAAAAAAAAACAAAGATAAAAACAAAAAAACAGGAAGCAACAATCATTGGTCCCTAATATCTCTCAACATCAATGGACTCCAATAAAAAGACATAGACTAACAAACTGGATACATAAACAGGATCCAGCATTTCGCTGTGTACAGGAATTGCACCTCAGTGACAAAGACAGGCACTACCTGTCTTAGTCAGGGTTTCTATTCCTCTACAAACATCATAACCAAGAAGCAAATTGGGGAGGAGAGGGTTTATTCAGCTTACTTCCATGTTGCTGTTCATCACTAAAGGAAGTCAGGACTGGAACTCAAGCAGGTCAGGAAGCAGGAGCTGATGCAGAGGCCATGGAGGGATGTTTCTTACTGGCTTGCTTCCCCTGGCTTGCTCAGCTTGCTCTCTTAAAGAACCCAAGACCACCAGCCCAGGGACAGCACCACCCACAATGGGCTGGGTCCTCCCACCTTGACCACTAGTTGAGAAAATGCCTTACAGCTGAGTCTCATGAAGGCATTTCCGCAACTGAGACTTCTTTTCTGTGATAACTCCAGCTTGTGTCAAGTTGACACACAAAACCAGCCAGTACAATTGACCCCTTGTCAACTTGACACACAAACACATCACTATTAAGCCTCAACCCTTACTTTCTTATTCATCCCCAAGATCTAAATAACTTTGAGAGTCCCACAGTCTTTACACATTAAAAGTTCAATCCGTTTAAAATATCCAATATCTTTTAAAATTCAAAGTTGTTTTAAAATTCAAAGTCTCTGTGGACTCCACTAAAATATTTTCTTCCTTCAAGAGGGAAAAAATATCAGGGCACAGTCACAATCAAAACCAAAATCAAACTAACTGTCCAACGACTGGGATCCACTCATGATCTTCTGGGCTCCTCCAAGGACTTGGGTCACTTCTCCAGCTCTGCCCTCTGTAGCACACACCTTGTCTTCTAGGTTCCAGATGCCTGTACTCCATGCTGCTGCTGTTCTTGGTGGTCATCTCATGGTACTGGCATCTCCAAAATGCTGCTGTCTTCCACTGCAACAGGCTTCACCGATAGCCTATCACAGGTTCTCTTGATGGTGCCAAGCCTCAACTCCTTTGCATGATCCCTTCAGTCCTGGGCCATCAATTGCAACTGAGGGTGCACCTTCACCAATGGCCTCCCACAGTGCCCAGCCTCAGCTGCTCTTCATCACCCCTTCATGCCTTCAAAACCAGTACCACCTGGGTGACTCTTAACACATCATCAAGTCCAACCACAGCACGCGGTACAGCCTTGGCTATCTCTGGAACACAGTCTCTTTGTGCTCTCAAACACTTCCCAGAAGATTTCACCTCAATGATACTGGTCTCTTCTTAATCACCACTAATTTCTTAGCTCCAGCTGACCAGCACCAATAATCCCAGTAAGGCAAAGGTTCACTTTAGTAGTTCTGGTATCTTGTTAATCAAAGCTGATTCTTCAGCCCCAGCTAACCAAAACCACAGACTCTTCACAAGCAAAACAACTTGGCCCTGACAAGAGTCTTTAATCTTCCCTCTGAAATTTCACAAGCCAGGCCTCCATCTTCTGCACTGTTCTCAACATTATCTTCGAAGCTCCTACAAAAGTTCTTAACATCCCAATAGCTCTTCTAGCTCAAAGTTCTAAAGTCCTTCCACAGTCCTCCCCAAGTCATGGTCAGGTTGTCACAGGAATGCCCCACTATGCTGGTACCAATTTGTCTTTGTCAGGGTTTCTATTCCTGCACAAACATCATGGCCAAGAAGCAAGTTGGGGAGGAAAGGGTTTATTCAGCTTACTTCCATGTTGCTGTTCATCACCAAAGGAAGTCAGGACTGGAACTCAAGCAGGTCAGGAAGCAGGAGCTGATGCAGAGGCCATGGAGGGATGTTTCTTATTGGCTTGCTTCCCCTGGCTTGCTCAACTTGCTCTCTTAAAGAACCCAAGACCACTAACCCAGGGATAGCACCACCCACAATGGGTTGGGTCCTCCCACCTTGACCACTAGTTGAGAAAATGCCTTACAGCTGAGTCTCATGAAGGCATTTCCACAACTGAGGTTCCTTTTCTGTGATAACTCCAGCTTGTGTCAAGTTGACACACAAAACTAGCTAGTACACTACCTAAGAGTAAAAGGCTGGGAAAAAAATTTTCAGGCAAATGGTTCCAAGAAACAAACTAGAGTAGCCATTCTAATATCGAATAAAATAACTTTCAACCAAAAGAGATGAGGAAGGACACATTTTTCAAAGGAAATATGTACCAGGATGAACTCTTGATTCTAAACATCTCTGCTCCAAATGCAAGTGTACTCACATTCATAAAAGAAACTTTACTAAAGCTCAAAGCACACATTGAACCTCACACAATAATAGTAGGAGACTTCAACATACCACTTTCATCAATGGACAGATTATGGAAACAGAAGCAAAACAAAGACACAGTGAAACTAAGAGAAATTATGAACCAAATGGGATTAACAGATATCTATAGAACATTTCATCCGAAAACAAAAGAATATACCTTCTTCTCAGCACCTCATGGTACCTTCTCCAAAATTAACCATATAATCGGCCACAAAATAGGCCTCAACAGATACAAGAAGATTGAAATTATCCCATGCATCCTATCAGATCACCACGGACTAAGGCTGGTCTTCAATAACAACAAAAACAAAAGAAAGTCCATATACACATGGAAGATAAACAATGCTCTACTCCATGACAACTTGGTCAAGGAAGAAATGAAGAAAGAAATTTAAAAATTTTTAGAATTTAATGAAAATGAAGGCATAACATATCTAAACTTATGGGAGACAACAAAAGTAGTGCTAAGTGGAAAACGCATAGCTCTGAGTGCCTCCAAAAAGAAATTGAAAAGAGCATACACTAGCAGCTTGACAGCACACCTGAAAGCTCTAAAACAAAAGCAAATTCACCCAAGAAGAGTAGACATCAGGAAATAATCAAGCTGAAAAATCAGCGAAGTAACTGGAGCGATGGCTCAGAGGTTAAGAGCACTGTCTGCTCTTCCAGAAGTCCTGAGTTCAAATCCCAGCAACAACATGGAGGCTCACAGCCATCTGCACTGAGATCTGATGCCCTCTTCTGGCCTGCAGGCATACATACAGGCAGAAAGCTGTATAATGCATACGTAATACATAAATAAATATTTTTTTAAAAAAAATCAATGAAGTAGAAACAAAAAGAACTATACAAAGAACCAAGAAAACCAGGAGCTGGTTATTTGAGAAAATCAATAAGATAGATAAACCCTTAGTCAGACTAACCGAAGGGCACAGAGGCAGTATCCAAATTAACAAAATCGGAAATGAAAAGAGAGGCATAACAACAGAAACCGAGGAAATTCAAAAAATTATCATATTTACTACAAAAGCCTATTCCAAACAGAACTTGAGAATCTGGATGAAACTGACAATTTTCTAGGCAGATATCAGGTACCAAATCTAAATCAGGATCAGATAAACCATGTAAACACTCCCATAACACCCAAAAAATAGAAGCAGTCATTAAAGGTCTCCCAACCAAAAAAAGCCCAGGACCAGATGGGTTTAGTGCAGATTTCTCTCAGACCTTGAAAGAAGATCTAGTACAAATACTCTTCAAGCTATTCCACAAAATCGAAACAGAAGAAAAACTACCCCATTTGTTCTTTGAAGCCACAATTATGCCTTGAACAGAAAAATGGCGCAAAGAAAGGAAACTTCAAGCCAACTTCCCTACTGAATATTGATCCAAAAATACTCAATAAAATACTCACAAACTGAATCCAAGAACACACCAAAAACAATCATTTACCATGATCAAGTAGGCTTCAACTCAGTGGAACAAGGATGGTTCAATATACTGAAATCCATCATGGAGTCCACTTTATAAATAAACCCAAGGAAAAGAAACCACATGATCATCTCATTACATGCTGAGAAAGCATTTTACATAACTTAATACCCCTTTCATGATAAAAGTCTTGGAAAAATCAGGAATTCAAGGACCATGCCTATACAAAATAAAAGCAATATACAGCAAACCAGTAGCTAACATCAATCTAAATGGAGGGAGATTTGAAGCAATCCCACTAAAATCAGGGACTAGATAAGGTTACCTATTCTATCCCTACCTATTCAATACGGTACTTGAAGGTCTAGCTAGAGCAATTAGACAACTAAAAGAGGTCAAGGGGATACAAATTGGAAAGGAAGAAGTCAAAACACCACTATTTGCAGATGATGTGATAGTTTACATAAGTGACCCAAAAATTCCACCAGAGAACTCCTAGAGCTGATAAACAACTTCAGCAGAGTGACTGGATATAAAATTAATTCAAACAAATCAGTAGCCTTCCTCTACTCAAAGGATAAACAAGCTGAGAGAGAAATTAGGGAAATGACACTGTTCACAACAGTCACAAATAAATATAAAGTACCTTGGTATGACTCTAACCAAGCAAGTGAAAGATCTGTATAACAAGAACTTTAAGCCTCTGAAGAAAGAAATCAAAGATCTCAGAAAATGGAAAGATCTCCCATGCTCATGGATTGCCTGGATTAATATAGTAAAAATGGCCATCTTGCTGAAAGCAATCTACTGATTCAATGCAATCCCCATCAAAATTCCAACTCAATTCTTCATAGAATTAGAAAGAACAACTTGCAAATTAATTTGGAAAAGCAAAAAACCCAGTATAGAGAAGACTATTCTCAACAATATTAAAAAAAAAAAAACTTTGTAGATCAATGGAATAGAATTGAAGACCCAGAAATGAACCCACACACTTATGGTCACTTGATCTTTGACAAATGAGCTAAAAACTATCTAATGATACAGATGAGGATAGTTGGACTGAACAACGGGACCCTAGTGGAGGAGTTAGAAAAAAGTCTAAAGGAGCTGAAGGGTTTATAACCCCATAGGAAGAACCAACCATCTACCAACCATCCCCCACCAGAGCGCCCAGGGACTAAATCATCAAGCAATGAGTGCACATGGACAGACCTATCACTCTTGAATATGTAGCAGAGGATGGCTTTGTTCAGCATCAGATGAAAAACTCTTGGTCCTGTAAAGGCCCAATGTAGAGGAATGCTAGAGTGTTGAGGTGGTAGTGAGTGGGTGGGAGTGAAAATATCCTCATAGAAGCAGGGGGAGGGGGAGGGTTATGTGAGGTGGGAAAAGGGCATAACATTTGAAATGTAAATACATAAAATATCCGAGAAAAATAAAATTAAATAAAAATAAGTATTATCATCATTGTATTGTATGTGCATGTGTGTTTGTGTTGTTTTTGAGGCAAACTGGCTTTAATCTCTTGATCCTCCAGACTATACAAGTGTCTGAATTACAGATATAGCAATATGCCTGGCTAGTAAGTGAAGTTTTTAAATTATCAACAATTAATACATTTTAAATAGATAATAAGTTTTACCATATAAAAGAAAAAATTTGTCTATGAACCTTTCTCATAAGTAAGGTTCTATTATTTTAAAATATTATAATGATATTGAAACCTGAATTTTAAAATATAAAGGTTGAAATATGAATGGTAAGTAAAGTATTAATATTGAAATCATAAATAGAATCATTATAAATATCATATATCAAAATATATGTTTCATATTTTCATATATCAAAATAAAAATTTTACTTATAATTTTCTTTTTAATTTTCAGTGTTATTTGTTTGACTGTGCATGTGTACATCTCTGTGTGAATGTGTACACAGGAATGCAATTGCCCTTATACGTCAGAAATTCTGAATCTTCGGAAGTTGGAGTTCCAGGCAGTTTGCTACGTTTGAAGCTGGATGCTGAGAACTGAAATAAGGTACTGTTATTGTGTTGGTTAATTTGGTTTTTGTTTTTGTTGGTGTTGTTCTTTTTTATCAACAGAAGAAGCAAATTTCATCTGACAAGAGCGAAACCCTAACTGAGAAAACGTATCTATCATATCATTCTATAGACGTGCCTGTGGGAGCACTATATTGATCAGTGCTGGATGGGGAGGAGGCTCAGATCACACATGCGCACGAATGAACGCATACACCCAGGACACACAAACACGTGGAAATACGAAACTATGCATTCCACATAGTAGTACCAAGTACGTGTCATGTGGGTAAGCTACTTGGTTAAGTTCCACTGAGAAATTAACATTTAGAATAATGCCACAAAGTCTTTGAGGGATAAGGGGGAAAAGAAAAGAGGCTAGGCAAGTGCTTTAAGATATATGTGATCAAATGTAGAAATATGGGAAAGACTTGAAAAATACTATGGCAGTTTGAATGTGAAGTGTTTGAAACCTTGGGCTCCGTTACTGGTGCTTTTTTTTTTTTTTTTTTTTTTTTTTTTTTTTTTTTTATTAACTTGAATATTTCTTATATACATTTCGAGGGTTATTCCTTTCCGGTATCCGGGCAACATCCCCCTCCCCTCTCCCCTTCCTTATGGGTGTTCCCCTCCCCACCCTCCCCCTATTGCCACCCTCCCCCCAACAGTCTAGTTCACTGGGGGTTCAGTCTTAGCAGGACCCAGGGGCTTCCCCTTCCACTGGTGCTCTTACTAGGATATTCATTGCTACCTATGAGGTCAGAGTCCAGGGTCAGTCCATGTATAGTCTTTAGGTAGTGGCTTAGTCCGTGGAAGCTCTGGTTGCTTGGCATTGTTGTACATATGGGGTCTCGAGCCCCTTCAAGCTTTTCCAGTTCTTTTCTAATTCCTTCAACGAG